>NW_028221436.1:3990364-3992864 GCF_014529385.1 Adiantum capillus-veneris
GGCCATTGTGCGGCGGCGCATGCCCGCCAACCCCAGAGAGGGTCGCAGCCGAGGCCACGGCAAAGCAGGCGCCGCCGCACAGAGTCCCGTCCACCAGAAAATACGACCCGCCAACGCCCGGCCGTCCAACACGGGCAAAGCCACCGCACGGAAGCACGCCGTTCGACACGTACGCCCCGAAGCCGAATAAAATTATGGGGGGGAAAGGGTCCTGTCCGGGCACCGACAACCGAAGGCCGGCTCGCCTTCCCGCGGACGCGGCTCCGCCTCCCGGCACGGGCGGCGGCGCCGCGGCGCTTCCAACGCCGTCCGCGTCGTCTTGCATGCAACATCCCGGGGTCGGGCCGGGGCGAGGGACGACGGCCGTCGCCGAAGCGACGCCGCGGCTCGTACCGAGCACCTCCCCGTCGAGGGAAAACGCACCGCACCGGCCGGGAACAAAGCCCGTCGGCTCGGCCGTGCCCCGTCTCACGTCTAGGCACACGGGTTCGAGACCTTCCGTATCGATACAAGCCGCACGTAGCTCGCGGCGGGAAAAAATGCCCGCCGCGTTCCTTGATCACACCGCGGCCGGGCGGGAGCTCACCGTCGTCGGCGCCCCGGCCCCGGACACGGTCCGCCGTCACTCATCGCCTACCGAGCCCCGTCGGCCACCCCCGAGCGCGCCGAGCCCCGCAAGACCCGAAAACGGCCCGAAAGTAGCCAAGCCCGTCGGCGGAAGGTAGCCTTGGCACTCGCCCGAGGGGGGGATTGCATCCCAACGTCACAAGAGGGGTGCGGGGAACTCGTCGCCTCACCTCACCCGTCCCTCGCTCCGCGGTCCGCCCCGTTCCCGTCTCAACCGAGCACCACTACCCTTATAGTTGCGAAAATTCGGTGCGGGCCGGCAAACCCCACAAGCACCGTGGCAACCCGGATAGAAATCCCAACCGTGAACCCCGCGGTCCAAGGCGCTGAACCCCACGGCCGGGCATGAACCCCGCGGTCCCGAAAAACCCACGGCGCCCATGAACCCCGCGGTCCAAAGAAACCACACGGCGCGTTTCAACCCCACGCACGGGCAAAAGCGGGGAAACACCCTTGCTGGGGGGAAGGCTTGGCAAGAAGGAGAGAGAGGACGACGGCACGAGAGAGAGGACGCGAAAAAGGACCAAGGAAGGTATGACGATGTGCTTCCTACGTAGCGCAGATTGGTGGGTTGGTTGTGCACGGGCGCAACTCGCGCGATGGAGCGTTGACGCGCCGACTCCACGGCGGGGCCGACGGGGTGCTCCGGACGCGTTGACGGGACGGCGCGGGCCGACGCCCTCGGTAGCGCGGACGGGGGCCGACGGGTGTCGACGCCCTCGGTAGCGCGGACGGGGCCGACGGGTGTGCGACGGACGCGTTCACGGGACGGCGCGGGCCGACGGGCGCCGACGGCCCCGGTAGCGCGGACGGGGTCGACGTTGTGCATGGACGCATTGACGGGACGGAACGGAGCGACGGGTGCTTAACGGCCCCGGTAGCGCGGACGGGGCCGACGGTGTGCTCGGGACGCGTTGACGGGACGGCGCGTGGCGACGGCCCCGATAGCGCGGACGGGACCGACGGTGTGCTCGGGACGCGTTGACGGGACGGCGTGGGCCGACAGACCCGATAGCGCGGACGGGGCCGACGGTGTGCTCGGGACGCGTTGACGGGACGGCGCGGGCCGACAGACGCCGACGGGCCCAGGAGCGCGGACGGGGTCGACGTTGTGCATGGACGCATTGACGGGACGGCGCGGGCCGACGGGTGCCGAGGGCTCCGATAGCGCAGACGGGGCCGACGGTGTGCTCGGGACGCGTTGACGGGACGGCGCGGGCCGATAGGTGCCGACGGCCTCGGTAGCGCGAGCGAGGTCGACGTTGTGCATGGACGCGTTGACGAGACGGAACGGGCGGACGGGTGCTCGACGGAGCCGGTGGCATCGACGGGGCCGACGGTGTGCTCGGGACGCTTTCACGGGACAGCGCGGGCCGACGGGTGCCGACGGCCTCGGTAGCACGAACGGGGTGGACGTTGTGCATGGACACGTTGACGGGACGCAACGGAACGACGGGTGCTTAACGGAGCCGGTAGCACCGACGGGGCCGACGGTGTGCTTAACGGGGCCGACGGGTGCTTGAGGCCCCGGTAGCGCGGACGGGGTCGATGTTGTGCATGGACGCGTTGATGGGACGGCGTGTGCCGACCGGTGCTTGAGCCCCGGTACCGCGGACGGGGCCGCCGACGGTGTGCTCGGGACACGTTGACGGGACGGCGCGTGCCGACAGGCGCCGATGACCCCGGTGCCGCGGACGGGACCGTCGACGGTGTGCTCGGGACGCGTTGACGGGACGGCGCGTGCCGACGGGTGCCGATGGCCCCGTCCGTGCTACCGGGGCCGACGGTGTGCTCGGGACCCGTTGATGGGACGGCGCATGCCGACGGATGCTTGAGGCCCCGGTAGCGCGGACGGGGCCGACGGTGTGCTCGA
>NW_028221436.1:4012864-4015364 GCF_014529385.1 Adiantum capillus-veneris
AGAGTGCTCGGCTATGCATGAGGCCGTGGGGACAAAGGGTGCATATAGTGCAAGTGATCAAAACTGTTCCCAAAATGCAAGTAAGTCGGCATGCTTTGTTTTTGTATTTTGAAAATGAGTGTGTGAGTATTTTTGGGGTTTTGGCAGAAGGTGAAAAGATATGCTTTGGAACCCAAGTAGAATTCCCCGTACTGGAGCGTTCCCCGAATAGGTAACCCACTGTGCGCGGAGCCACCTGCGCGTTGGTCCGCGCGGAGGCTTCTTGAAAGCCGGGATCTGAAATAGGATTCCGTCGCAATGAGCACTTGCGAGTTGGTCCCTGTTTGGACGTCGTTGGGATCTTTAGCTCAGATGGGCACAAAACGTGGGGGGCGCGACGAACACCGTTGGCTTGGTTCGTCGCGTTTTTGGAGTTTCTATGTTTTTGTCCAAAGAGCCCTGTCTGGCTCGTATCTGCCTTTTCTTCATTAAAGAGCCCTGTTGGCTCACATCTTTGCTTTTTGTCTGTGGAGGTGCCGGCTCGGAACGGGGCCGGCGCGGGTCACGGGTGACGGCCGTTGTTTGGACGCGGTCACGAAGAGCCCTGTCTGCTCGATGTTTTTTCTTCATGGAGGTGCCGGTCGGATCGTGCCGGCGCGGGTCACAAGTGACGGCCGCGTGTTCAGGACGCGTCACGGGGCGGAGGCGTGTGGTTGCTTTCTGGAGCTCTTTCACAGGATTTTGACGACGGGCCATTGCGGTTGGAGTCGTCGTGAGGTATCGTGCGCGTCGGCACGTTGTCTTCGGCTCGTCTTCCAGGAGCTCGTTCTGGAGCTCGATACCAAGTGTGACGCCCAACTTCTGGGGCGTCGGTGAGGGGGCCGGCGGGGATTACCGACGCAGCGAGGACTGTCTTCAAGGGGCCGTCGGGGATTCTTACACGCACGCGGCCAAGGGACCAAGGTGTTGCTCAAGGGGTCCTGGCACGGCCGGCACCGGCCTCAGGAGGGCCGGCTCGGACGGCAACCGGCTAGGGGTCAAGTTGCGTTCCCAGGGGTAGGACGGCGTTTGTGTTTCGCGGGTCTTCGAGGGTCTCGCGTCTCGGGTCCCTAGCCCCACGTAGCCTCAGGCTCCGCCGACCGCGAGGGTCATACGGTGCCCCGGGAACTTGCGTCGAGTTCCCACGGTGCGGCGAGTGAGTGGGTGTGGGCTAACGTGCTAGGTGGGGGGTCCCCTCCGTGGCCGGTCTTCGGAGGGTCATACCCTTATAGTTGCGAAATTCGGTGCGGGCGGCAACCACATGCACGTTGGCCAACCCGGATTAGAAATCCCAAGTGAACCCCGCGGAGGCGCTGAAGGCGGGCATGACCCCGCGTCCCGCCCACGGCGCCATGAACCCGCGGTCAAAGCACACGGCGCGTTTACCCCGCAGGGCAGGGGGACTTGTGGGGGGAAGGCTTGGCAAGAAGAGAGAGAGGGACGGCGAGAGGAGACAGGACGCGGACAAGGAAGGTTGCGATGTGCTACCACGTAGCGCAGATTGGTGGGTCGGTTGTGCACGGGCGCAATCGCGCGATGGAGCGTTGCCGCGCCGATCCACGGCGGGGCCGACGGGGGGTTGATCCGGAGCGTTGACGGGACGGCGCGGGCGACGCCCTCGGTTGCCGCGGACGGGGGCCGACGGGTGTCGACGCCCTCGGTAGCGCGGACGGGAGCCGACGGTTTGAACGTGTGCGGACGGGACGCGTTCACGGGGACGGCGGGGCGACGGGCGCCGACGGCCCCGGTGGTAGGCGGACGGGGTCGACGTTGTGCATGACGCATTGACGGGACGGAACGGAGCGACGTGTGCTTAACGCACCGGTAGCGCGGACGGGGCCGACGGTGTGGTGCTCGGGACGCGTTGACGGGCGGCGCGTGGCGACGGCCCGATAGGGCGGCGGGACCGACGGTGTGCTCGGGAACGCGTTGACGGGACGGGTGGGCCGACAGACCCGAAAGGCGGACGGGGCCGACGGTGTGCTCGGGACGGTTGACGGACGGCGCGGGCCGACAGACGCCGACGGGCCCAGGAGCGCGGACGGGGTGACGTGTGCATGGACATTGACGGGACGGCGCGGCCGAGGGTGCCGAGGGCTCCGATAGCGCAGGACGGGGCCGACGGTGTGCTCGGGACGCGTTGACGGGACGGCGCGGGCCGATAGGTGCGACGCCCTCGGTAGCGGGAGCGAGGTGACGTTGTGCATGGGACGCGTTGACGAGACGGACGGGAGGGACGGGGGCTCGACGGAGCCGGTGGCATCGACGGGGCCGACGGTGTGCTCGGGCGCTTTCACGGGACAGCGCGGGCCGACGGGTGCGACGGCCTCGGTAGCACGAACGGGGGTGGACGTTGTGCATGGACACGTTGCGGGACGCAAGGAACGACGGGGTGCTTAACGGAGCCGACGTAGCCGACGGGGGCGACGGTGTGCTTAAGGGGCCGACGGGTGCTTGAGGCCCCGGTAGCGGGACGGGGTCG
>NW_028221436.1:4020364-4022133 GCF_014529385.1 Adiantum capillus-veneris
GCGGTACTTGTTCGCTATCGGTCTCTTGCCCGTATTTAGCCTTGGATGGAATCTACCACCCACTTAGGGCTGCATTCCAAACAGCCCGAACTCGTCGACGGGCCTCGTGGAGCGACAGGGTCCGAGCTCGACGGGGCTCTCACCCTCTCTGACGCCCCTTTCCAGGGGACTTGGGCCGGTCCGTCGCAGAGGACGCCTCTCAGACTACAATTCGCACGGCGGGGCCGCGCGATTCTCAAGCTGGGCTCTTTCCGGTTCGCTCGCCGCTACTAGGGAAATCCTGGTTAGTTTCTTTTCCTCCGCTTAGTGATATGCTTAAACTCAGCGGGTAGCCTTGGCCTGATCTGAGGTCCGTGCATTCGTTTTTCGGCCTCGGCGGGAGGGGGGACGGGCGCTCGTCCCCTCCCCCCCGCTCCTCGGCCACGGAGCCCTTTCTCGACACAGCGGCACCGGCACGCCCCGCCCGCAGAAGCCGATCCCCGCGGAGGGAGTACCTCGTACTCGGGGAGCGTAACCACCCTTGCGGCGGGGGTCGTCGCACGGTGCCATCGATGCATTTCAGCGACCGCGGCGACGCGCTCGCTCCTCGGCGTCGCCCCCGCGAGGGGGGGCGACGCGTCGGGGGAGGCGCGCTCGGACGGCCATCTCCGCCGCACGTCCCCCGCCATCCGGGAGCGGGATGGGGGGGAGGTGTCGGCGTGGGGGTCGTGTGGACGCTCAGGCAGACATGCCCTTGGACGAGCGCCGGGCGCAAGTTGCGTCAAAGACTCGATGATTCGCGGAATTCTGCAATTCACACTACGTATCGCATTTCGCTGCGTTCTTCATCGTTGCAAGAGCCAAGATATCCGTTGCTGAGAGTCGTTTGCTTTACGTGATTCGCGGCCCCCCGGAGGGAGCCACCTCAGTCCAAGATTTCGTTCAGCTTGTGTGCGTCGCCCCTCGGCCCCCCTTCCCCTCCGCGGTGCGGGGAGGGGAGGGGCAGAAAGGTTGATCGAGCGGCCCCGTGCCTCGCCGGAGGGAGGAGGGGGCCGCCGCGCGGCGGGGCGAAGGGAAAGCGTCCTTGCCCGGCGCCCGCCGCACGGCGACGGACGGCCCCGGCCCCGACGCCTCGCCACTGTGTCCGGCTCCAGCACGGGGGCGAGGCGGGGGCGGCCGCGCTTCGGGGCGGCCCCTCGCATACGTCACGGTTCGCGTCGTTCTGATGGGGATGTGTGTCAATGATCCTTCGCAGGTTCACCTACGGAAACCTTGTTACGACTTCTCCTTCCTCTAAAATGATAAGGCTTAATGAACTTCTCAAACGTCGCGGCGGCGAACCGCCAGCGTCGCCGCGATCCGAAAACTTCACCGGACCATTCAATCGGTAGGAGCGACGGGCGGTGTGTACAAAGGGCAGGGACGTAGTCAACGCGAGCTGATGACTCGCGCTTACTAGGAATTCCTGTTGAAGATCAAAATTGCACTGATTCTATCCCCATCACGATGAAATTTCAAAAGATTACCCGGGCCTATCGGCCCAGGTGGTAAACTCGTTGAATTCATCAGTGTAGCGCGCGTGCGGCCCAGAACATCTTAAGGGCATCACAGACCTGTTATTGCCTCAAACTTCCATGGCCTAGACGGCCATAGTCCCTCTAAGAAGTTGGCCACGAAGAGGATCCTTCGCGTAACTAGTTAGCAGGCTGAGGTCTCGTTCGTTTACGGAATTAACCAGACAAATCACTCCACCAACTAAGAACGGCCATGCACCACCACCCATAGAATCA
>NW_028221436.1:4022333-4064864 GCF_014529385.1 Adiantum capillus-veneris
CCACAAGAATAAAGATGGGTTCATGAAGCTTTTTACGAAAAGCAGGAACATTCGCGGAGGGCAGATGCTTTCCCGCGAGGAGTCTGTGTCTGCATTGCATCTGTGCCGTGTTCTGCACCCGGGGACGCCTGGAATGTGTTCGTGTAGCATTGTTTTCACTACTGAGTGAGTTTTTAAAGTTTGAACAAGTTCACAATTTATTTTATAAAGTGGCCGGTCACTTTTAAGTGACCAGCCCTTTTATTAATAAAATATAAAGTAGGCTTTTCTTTTAAAAAAAAAGCAGCGACTAAAAAGCTACGCAGGGGGCTGAATCTCAGCAATCTCTCTCTCTCCTCTCTCTAGGGGCGCCAGGGTCTTTGCTTTTCGGTTCTATTCCCGCCGGGTGCCAGGCCCTATAAGTAGTAGCCAGCGTTCCAGTTTTAAGACGCCGGAAGCAGCAGGAAGAAGCTAGCGCTTGGATCCTGGAGCAAGGGTTGGCGACGGAAATTGCAAGTGTTCGTGTGACGATTGAGTACGGAGGTCGCTTTTTCCGAGCAAGGAGACAGTATAATGAGGGTGTGCAATGGGTGTTGATTGCATTGAGAATTGTTGCTTTGTGTGTTTGTTTTGCAGGAATCTCCCGTCTTACGGGAAAGCCCCTCATGGGAAGTACGCTTCACGCCTAAGTCCCTTATGGGAAGGAAGCCTTGTGCCAAGCCCATTACGAGAAGCACGACCTTCGGGTCTAAGATTACAGAACGGAGGGGTTTCCTCGGGTTCTAGTGCTTGTATACGAATTCTCCCTGAATAAAGAATACTCTTGACGGGGGGGGGGGGACCAGCCCATCTTCTGGTCCCCAATAATGTGTCGATCTTCTCCCTTCTCTCACATTTGCAAAGTAACTTTATTTTTCAGATTTCTAAGTGCTCGTGTACGCTCCCGTTTGTGACAGTGGTATCAGAGCTCGGACTCCTCTCTTTCTTTGCAAAGAAGGACAATTTCGGGAAGAACGGGAAGAACCATGTCGAGCCAAGGGAGAAGCGTTGAAGAGGAGCTTCAACAAGTGCAAGCTCAGCTTGCGGATTTGCAACAAATCTTACTATTGCCAGATGTCCAAAAGCTCTTGGCGGAATGAAGAAAATGAATGGAACTGATGCAGCCAAGCACCCAGACCACACTGTTGGCGTGAGACACAGGAGGAAAGAGAGAAGAATGTGCCGAGGTGCACAAAGGATCTTCGGATCGGAATGAACGGCCTACTCCAAGGAAAGGCCAGGAAAAAGCGCTCTCTTTGCTAGACGAGAGCAAGGACATCTCTATCTCATCTTCATCTTACTCTCCTGATTATACTTCTACTTCTCAATTGTCTCGCCAAAAGAAGGAAGCGCTACTACTACTACCCTACATCAACCTAAAGATAAGCCTCGATTCAAGAAGCATGGTCGCAAGTCTCAACATCGCATGAGAGTCTTCAAATCGGGTGAAGGACATCAAGTTCGAAACCTACAACGGACGGAGAGATATCTCCAAAGCACTGTCTTTCATCAGACAGTTTGAAGTCGCCTTTACCAATGGGCACTTCACAGAAAGATCCAAACTGTGCCATGTGGGGATGCACCTCAAGGAAACGGCAAGTAATTGGTGGTTAGCCAAGATTCTGGAAGGTTCTCAGGCCAGAACTTGGGAGAGATTCAAATCTGAATTTTATGAACAATTTCTTCCGCCTGACTTCGAGCAGGACATACGGAAGGAATGGGATTGGCTCGCTCAGAAGGAACATGAGAGAGTCACGACCTATGTGGACAAGTATTGGTCGGTTCTTCTGAAGGTCACCCCCTTCATGAAGATTGCCGACGAGGAAAAGAAACGAAAGTTCGAGGCGGGTCTCCAACCGCAGCTTCGAAAGAGTATGAAAGTGTATCTGCATGATACTCTTCAGAGGATGATGGAGTTAGCAATCATTGCTGAGGATTTGCACTCAACTGGTACGCCCAGAAAAATGGAGCATAGCACTTACCGTGCAAGACAAAGAGGGGTCTACGATGACCAAGGGGGCCAAGGAAGAAAACGTCCTCCATCTAGGGACGATGATCACTCTAAGAAGCCAGAGGGCAATGGCAAGCGAACTAAGTATCTTTCTCCTACTCAACTTCAAACCTTCAGAGAGGAAGGAAGATGCTTCTATTGTGGCGAGAAAGGACATATGAAACCGGATGCCCGTTAAAGCAGCAACGGCAAGAACAAGCCCCTACGAGGCAAGATAAAGCAAGGAAGGAACCCGCTCCACCAAGCTCGAACTCTATTCCAGATGTTCAAGGAAACACAGAAACGGAGAAAGGGAAGCGTCAGCTTTGAAGGGCTGGGGGTCTTTGAACAACGAGCGAGTACTGATTCTTTATGATCCAGGATCCACGGATAACTTCATCTCCCTGGATACTGCAGAACGTTTGTGCCTCACACCGGCTCAGCTTGGCACACCGGTTACATCCGGATCGGCATTCGAGGGTTGACAACCAATGCAACTCCCGTGCAAGGACAGCTCAATCTTCGGATTGGCGAGTACAAGGACCGCGAATCATTTTTGATGGCACCCATCGAGGGATGTGATATCATCTTGGGTATGCCATGGCACTTCCATGACACCTGTCCCCGATTATGTGGAAAAGACCCTCACATTTGATCATGGGGGTAAGAAAATAAAGATTCATGCTGATATAGGAGATTGGCAGTTCCCAATTGTAAGTCATATCTCCATTAAGAAAGAAATGAAGAAGTGTGTTTCTGCTTACTTGATTTTTGCACGTGTGAAGGATAAAACTAGTGGGGATTCACTCTCTAGTCTGGAAATTAAGCGTTTTCAATTTATTGAAAAGTACAAAGATTGTTTCACAGAAACACTCCTGATGAACTACCTCTGGTACGCCCGGAAGATCACCGCATAGATCTTATACCGGGTAGCTCGCCTCCCAATCAACCCCCTTATCGGGTGAGTCTTGCTCAGCAAGAGGAAATTTTGAAGCAAGTCAACGAGCTTCTAGAGAAAGGTTAGTACGGCCAAGTGCTTCACCCTACTGCTCTCCAGTTCTACTGGTGCAGAAGAAAGATGGCACGTTTCGAATGTGCATAGACTATAGGTCTTTAAACAAGATCACGATCAAGAATCGCTTTCCGATCCCTCGGATTGATGATATACTTGATAAGTTGCAGGGTGCAAGTGTCTTTAGTCGCATAGACTTAAAGAGTGGGTATCATCAGATACGGATCGCCCTGAGGATGTCCATAAGACTGCTTTCCGCACAACCTTTGGACTATATGAATTTTTGGTAATGCCTTTCGGCTTGACCAATGCTCCTGCAACGTTCAATCGCATGATGGACCGCATTTTCAGCCCGTATCGAGCTTTTACGGGAGTATTCTTTGACGACATACTCATCTTCTCTAAGTCAGAAGAGGAACATCGAAAGCACTTGGACTTAGTGTTTCAAGAATTGCGAAAGCATGAGTTGCATGTGAATGCAAAGAAGAGCGAGTTCTTTCTCTCAGAGATACACTATCTCGGCCATATAGTCTCTCACAATCAAGTGAGTATGGATCTTGCCAAGATCCGAGTGGTAGAAGATTGGCCTATTCCCACTACGGTACATGATGTACGTAGCTTCCTGGGATTATGTTCGTATTATCGAAGGTTTGTCCGAGGATTAGCTCATGTAGCAGGACCACTTCATGATTTGACAAAAAAGAAGATTCCTTTCAGATGGGGATCGAGACAACAAGGAGCTTTTGATCGGCTCAAGTACTTGCTAAGCCATGGACCTATTTTGATAGTGCCTGACTTAAGGAAACCATTTGAGGTTCACTGCGATGCTTCAGGCGATTGCATCGGAGCAGTGTTAAACCAAGAAGGCCATGCAGTGGCCTACGAAAGCAGACGGCTTAAGGATTCAGAGTTGCATGCATCAATCTACGAAAAGGAACTCACGGCTGGGATTCACGCCTTATCCAACTGGAAGCACTATCTTCTAGGAGCGGATTTTGTGATCAAGACTGATCACCAGAGTTTGCGGTATTTTCTTACGCAAAGGAAACTATCTGAGAAGCAGATGAGATGGGCAAACTTTTTGTCTATGTTTCACTTCCAATCCTTCACACGGCTGGGAGTAAGAATGTGGTCGCGGACGCATTGTCTAGGCGGCCAAGGGTGAACGCTATCACTTCGGTGTATCACCAAGAATTAGAAGCACTATCGGATTTGTATCCGAATGATCCAGACTTCTCCACCATTTGGGGAAAGCTACATCGTGGAGAGAATGAGTTTCCCTATTCCATTCGGGACGGTTATCTCTACCACCATCAGGCCATATGTGTGGCGGAACCATTAAGAAAGAAGATCATGGATGAAGCACACGCTTCGCCTTATGCGGGTCATCGGGTATTCTCCCTACGACCTTAGCAATGGAAAGATATTTCTTTTGGCCTAGCCTTAAAGCAGACATTGATAAGTATGTCAGGGAATGCTTGGTTTGCAAAAAAGTGAAGTATGATTGGCATAAGACGCCTGGGTTGCTACAACCTTTGCCTGTGCCTAATGAACCTTGGGAAAGTATTGCCATGGACTTCATCATGACCTCCCTAGAACTCAGACTGGAAATGACGCGATCTGGACCATTGTGGACAGGTTTAGCAAGCAAGCACATTTTATACCAGTCAAGAAAACGATCAAAGCAGATCTGATGGCTAGGGTCTTCTGGCACAGATCTTTAAGCATCATGGAATGCCTAAGTCTATTGTGAGTGATCGAGATCCTCGCATGACAGGAAATTTTTGGCGTGCCTTGATGGATAATCTTGGTACGAAGCTGAATTTTTCATCTGCCTACCATTCTCAAACGGACGGGCAAAGTGAGATAGCCAATTCCATAGTATTGGATATGTTAAAAGCTTATGTGTCAAACGGCAATCTGACTGGGAGAAATATTTGCCTCTTGTCGAGTATGCGTATAAAATACCATACACTCATCGACGGGGAAGCACCTTTTGAGATTCTCTATGGTAAGCCTTTGCTTCCATCGATCCTTTTAACTAAGGATAAGATCTTTGCGTAGATTTGCTGATGAATTTGTCCGGGATTTGGACACAGCCTACGGGCAAGTTAGGAGAGCTATTTTACGCTCTCAGGAAAAGCATAAGAAAGCTGCAGACAAGCACATGAGGAATCTAGACTTAACAGTTGGACAGTTAGTCTTACTCAAGTTTGAGAAGGCAAGACTTAAGAAACAAGCGTCTCATAAGGGGAAGGTGGTAAAACTTTCTACCCGTTATTATGGGCCGTTTAAGATCACTAAGCAAGTGAATGATGTCACATTCCGATTAGAGCTACCGCCTAATTGGAGGATCCATAATGCTTTTCATATCAGTTTACTCCGGCCGTATGTGGGACCGCCTCCGAGTCAGTCTAGTGCTGAGGAACCTCCTGAGGTTGAGGAAACAGAAGAAATACTCCAACCGGAGCAGATAGTAAGTCATCAGGAGCGGCCCCTCAAGTCCGGAAAAATAACACGGAAGTATTTGGTTAAGTTTAAGAACTATTCGAATCTAGATGCTCAGTGGATGACGCGGGAGGAATTAGTAGCTTATCCCGAGATACTGGAGGTATATGTCCAAGCACTACAGTTGAGGTCAACTGTTTAAAAGCCAGAGGGATGTTGCTAATTGGACTATTTTCTTATTTTTAATGATTAATCTCTTTTTTAGGATATTTTATTGTGTGCACTAAGAATTGTTAAAAGATTGTAGCTACAGGAACTGCCATCAAGAATGGACAACTCTGATGTGTCATTTGATGGGTGACGGTAAACATCGCGAAGGAGTTTCCGTAAGTTCGGTGGAAAGGGCCGGGTTACGAGTGCCCCTGATGCGTCACATGATGGGTGACGGGTGCATCAGAAAGGGGGCATTCCGTAGGCTAAGGAGGAAATCCGAACTGAGTAAGAAAATACGCGTAAGAACGCAAGCACAAGAATAAAGATGGGTTCAATGAAGCTTTTTACGAAAAGCAGGAACATTCGCGGGAGGGCAGATGCTTTCTCGCGAGGAGTCTGTGTCTGCATTGCATCTGTGCCGTGTTTTGCACCGGGGACGCCTGGAATGTGTTCGTGTAGCATTGTTTTCACTAACTGAGTGAGTTTTTAAAGTTTGAACAGGTTCACACTTTATTTTATAAAGTGGCCGGTCACTTTTAAGTGACCAGTCCTTTTATTAATAAAATAAAGTAAGGCTTTTCTTTAAAAAAAGCCAGCGCTAAAAAGCTACGCAGGGGGCTGAATCAGCAATCTCTCTCTCCTCCTCTCTCTAGGGGGCGCCAGGGTCTTGCTTTTCGGTTCTATTCCGCCAGGTGCCAGGCCCTATAAAGTAGTAGCAAGCGTTCCAGTTTTAAGACGCCGGAAGCAGCAGAAGAAGCTAGCGCTTGGATTCTGGAGCAGGGGTTGGCGACGGAAATTGCAAGTGTTCGTGTGACGACTGAGTACGGAGGTCGCTTTTCCGAGCAAGGAGCGACAGGTATAAGGTGTTGATACGCATTGAGAATTGTTGCTTTGTGTGGTTTGTTTTGCAGGAATCTCCCGTCTTACGGGAAAGCCCCTCACGGGAAGTACGGCTTCACGCCTAAGTCCCTTACGGGAAGGAACGGCCTTGTGCCCAAGCCCATTACGGGGAAGCACGACCTTCGGGTCTAAGATTACAGAACGGAGGGGTTTCCTCGGGTTCTAGTGCTTGTATACGAATTCTCCCTAAATAAAGAATACTCTTGACGGGGGGGGGGGGGGGGGGACCAGCCCATCTTCTGGTCCCCAATACTGTGTCGATCTTTCTCCCTTCTCTCACATTTGCAAAGTATTTTATTTTTCAGATTTCTAAGTGCTTGTGTACGCTCCCGTTTTGTGACAGCAATTGGACATCGCTTTCGCGGGAAGATGCTACTCAGAGCACTCTAAGATTCGGGAAGCTGCCTCTTACTTTAAGGGAATGCTCGA
This sequence comes from Adiantum capillus-veneris, assembly GCF_014529385.1. Classification (NCBI taxonomy): domain Eukaryota; kingdom Viridiplantae; phylum Streptophyta; class Polypodiopsida; order Polypodiales; family Pteridaceae; genus Adiantum; species Adiantum capillus-veneris. The sequence continues at coordinate 4,029,344 of NW_028221436.1, forward strand.
ACTTAGTGGTCCACGCTTCTTTTTAACAAGACTGCGCCAGTTAAATGGCTGAAATTCAAGAAGCTTTTTATTTCTTCTTGGCTTACTCGAGAGTATAAACGCAATATACAAGCTGCTTGGAACCATCTTCCGATGACCAAGAAAGATACAGTGGACGCTTATTGCGAGAGATTCTGGAGCTCTTTTCTACCGCCTCTTCATTCAAGAAGATCTCGTTCAGAGAACAGATTGAGCTGTTTACCTTGGGTCTTCCTACAAAGATTCGAGATCACTGCTTGGAACAAAAGTAAGCTTCTATTCAGGAGTCGATGAGTCACGCGAAACGGGGTTTTGTCATTCACTCTGGCAGTCTGACCTACCCCACATATGAGGCCATGACACAACGAGCCGAACAGACTTCGGAATAAAAGTAGAAAGAAAAAGAGCAACCCAGAGAAGCAGGATGTACGACCCAAGCTTACTCCTCAGGAGCGAGCTCGCTTCATCAAGGAGGGGAAGTGCTTTGGATGCGGGGAACATGGACATATCTCCACGAAGTGCCCTACAAAGGCACAGAAAGAACAGAATGATAAGGACGATGACAGGCCTGAGAGTTCGAGAGCAGCTAAGGAACGTGGACGAAAAGGCAAGATGAAAACAGGATTGGTTCTAGGTTGTGTGGGTACCGATCCCAACACCATGGACGAGAGTACAAAACTTTGCCGAGCTTGGGGCAAAGTGAAAGATCAAGAGGCCCTGATCTTCTTTGATGGAGGAGCCAAGGCCAACTTCATTTCACTGGAATTGGCGGCGCTGCTCGAGATCACTCCCGATCGGATGGGACCACTTGCGGAGGCAGTTCTAGCGGCACCCGGCAGGGACGTAGCCATTACACCTGTCATTAGCAAACTTTGGTTGCATTGTCAGGGGTATTGGGGCACGAGGACTTCTTCATAATGCCTTTGGAGGGTTGTGATGTTCTCTTAGGGATTCCCTGGTACCACAAGAACAACGCCGTGGTCGATTATCGGGCGAGGAAAGCGACTTTGACTACAGAGAAAGGCAGAACCATTGTACTCGATATTAAACTGAAAGGCGAGTCTGTCCCTATTATATCGGCTTCGGCCATTTCAAAATTAATGAAATCTAGTCTGTTTGTTTACTCGATCTTTATGAAAGAATTGAGCAATAATGATAAGACAAATATGTCTAAACTTGATAAAGAACGCCAAGATTTTCTCCACTCTCACGCCAATTGCTTCTCAGAAGGCCTACTAGGCGAGTTACCACCTGCTCGTCCTAAAGATCATACCATTGATCTGATACCTGTAAGCACACACCGAATCGGCCACCTTACCGTGTGAGCTGAGCACAGAATGAAGAGATTCTGAACCAAGTGAAAGACCTCTTGGAAAAGGGTCTTGTCTAGCCTAGTACTTCACCGTATTGCTCTCAGTGTTGTTGGTTTGAAGAAAGACGGATCTTGGAGAATGTGCATCGATTATAGAGCTCTCAACAAAATCACCATCAAGAACAGATTTCCGATTCCTAGGATCGATGATATACTTGACAAGTTACAGGGATCCTCGTGCTTTAGCAGGATTGACCTGAAGAGTGGATATCATCAGATCAGGATCGCGCTGGGAGACGTCTACGAGACAGCTTTTCGTATGACTTTTGGGTTATTTCAGTTTTTGGTGATGCCTTTTGGCTTAACCAATGCTCCTGCGACATTTAACCGGATGATGGATAGGATTTTTCGAGAGTACATGCTATATATTGGCACTTTCTTTGACGACATCATTGTTTTCTCCAAGAATGAGGCAGAACACAGAGATCATTTGCTTCAAATCTTTTAGGCATTACGAGATCACAAGTTAGTGATTAATGCAAAGAAAAGTGAATTTTTCCTACCAGAAATACACTTTTTTGGACACATTGTCTAGCAAGAGTGCAAATGGATCCGACCAAGATAGAGACTATACGTGATTGGCCCCATTTGAAGAATGTCCATGAAGTTAGAAGCTTCTTGGGATTGTTGTTGCTAATTGGACTATTTTCTTATGATTAATCTTTTCTTTTTATGATATTTTATTATGTGCACTAAGAACTGTTAAAAGATTGTAGCTACAGGAACTGCCATCAGGAACGGACAACTCTGATGTGTCATTTGATGGGTGACGGTAAACATCGCGAAGGAGTTTCCGTAAGTTTGGTGGAAAGGGCCGGGTTACGAGTGCCCCTGATGCGTCACATGATGGGTGACGGGTGCATCAGTAAGGGGGCATTCCGTAGGCTAAGGAGGAAATCCGAACTGAGTAAGAAAATACGCGTAAGAACGCAAGCACAAGAATAAAGATGGGTTCAATGAAGCTTTTTACGAAAAGCAGGAACAATCGGGAAGACAGACGCTTTCCCGCGAGGAATCTATGTTTGCATTGCATTCGTGCATGTGGTTGCATCCAGGACGCCTGGGAAGTGTTGTTAAATGCATTGGTTTTAACTTATAAGGTTTTATTGAGTTTTTGGGTAGGTTCAGAACAATTTTAAAATATGCCGGCCGCCCACTTAATAGGTGGGCAGCCACTTAGAAGATAAAGCAACAAACCAGCCAGCGAATTCTCTCTCCCCTATTTCGGGTAGAACAGCGAAAAAAAAAAACGGCCGCGATCTCTACGCGAGCAGCTATTCGTGCCGTGGCCAGGGAGCTATAAAAGCACCACATGCCCTCAGTCAAAGAGGGTACCAACATCAGCAAGAGAAGACTCTGCTGCAAGAGATCGCGAGACTACGAAGCACGGAAGTCGCTTTTCCCGCGCAAGAGCGACAGGTATCTATTGTGGATTCGCCATACGAATTGTTGTCGCGTGTTTGTGTGGTTTGTTTTGCAGGAATCTCTCGTCTTACGGGAAGGCCCTTCACGGGAAGTACGGCTTCACGCCTAATTCCCTTACGGGAAAGTACGGCTTCACGCCTAAGTCCCTTACGGGAAGGAACGGCCTTGTGCCCAAGCCCTTTACGGGAAAGTTACGACCTTCGGGTCTAAGATTACAGAACGGAGGGGTTTTCTCGGTTCTTGTGCTTGTAAAAAAGATTCTCCCTAATAAAGAATTCTCTTTAAGGGGGGGACCAACCCATCTTCTGGTCCCCAGTATTGTGTCGATCTTCTCTCTCTCTCTCTATATATATTTTTTTCTCTATATCCTTTGGCTTCAATAATAAGAGATATATTCTATTTATCTGAGTATATTTATATTGTTATGCGCTCCCGTTTGTGACAACTGTGATCGTACTACAGGTGGTTCATTCGAAAGTTTGCAGAGGTTGCTTCCCCTTTGCATATCTTGACACAGAAAGGAGTTCCTTTCTTGTGGGGATCCACAGAGGTGACTGCCTTTCAGACATTGAAGAGAAATTGACTACAGGACCAGTTTTGACTGTGCGGACTTGCAGAAGTCATTTGAAGTATATTGTGATGCTTGTGGTCGTAGCCTGGGTGCGGTCTTAATGCAAGAAGGCCATGTCATTGCTTACGAGAGCTGATTATTCTTAAGCGGAGATGATAGCACAGATTTATGAGAAAGAGCTTTTGGCGGTTATCCATGCTGTTACTCAGTGGTGGCATTTCCTACTCGAGCGGTTTTTTACTGTCTTTACAGACCATCAGAGTTTGCGCCACTTCTTGTCACAGAAGCAGCTTTCGGAAAAGCAGATGCGGTGGGCGAACATCTTGTCACAGTTTCACTTCTAGATTGTCCATGTGCAGGGATAGAAGAATGTGGTGGCAGATGCTTTGTCTTGGAGCCGTTGGTTCTAGCTATTTCCGCGATACATCATAGGAGCTTCCAGAATATGGTTGACCAGTATGCCACAGATACAGATTTTGCAGACGTTTTCACACGGATACGGGATGGGGAGACAGTAGCAGGATACTCCATTCGGGAAGGCTACTTGATGAGAAAAACCATGTTGTGCGTTACACAGCCGTTGAGGAAAAGGTTATGACTGAATGCCACTGTCCACCTTTTACGGTCACCGCGGCATTGCTACCACCATGAAAGAGGTAGAGAGATACTTCTTTTGGCAAAGACTCAAAAGGATGTAGAAGAGTTTGTGCGCAGTTGCTTAGTATGCCAGAAGGTCAAGTTTGACAGGCATAAGGCACAGGGATTGTTACAGCCTTTACCCATACCCACCCGTCCCTGGAAAGTATTGCAATGGATTTTATTTTGAAATCTCCCGAGAACACAGAGTGATCACGATGGTATCTGGACTGTTATTGACAGATTTAGCAAACAGGCTCATTTCTTTCCAGTGAAAGAAAACAGTCAAGCCGGATCACTTAGCGAGACTGTTTGTGGCCCAGATCTTCAGATTACATGGCATGCCTGAGACGATTGTCTCCGACAGAGACCCCAGATTTACGAGTTTGTTTTGGAAGGCAATTTGGAGAACATTGGCACGCGGTTGCAGTTCTCGTCATCGTTCCACCCGCAGACTGATGGCAATCTGAGATTGCAAATTCAGTGGTTCTAGATTTATTGAAGTCTTATATCTCCAGATCAGAAGACTCAATGGGAAAAGTAACCTACCTTTGGTGGAATTTGCCTACAATAACACGATACACTCTTCGACGGGGAAGATGCCATTTAGATTGTGAAGGTGCTGCGAAGGTTCCACCCTTCCTAAGCACGAAAGATAAAGATTTTGAAGCGGATGAATATACGTTGAGACTTAGATACGGCTTTTGCCAAGGTTCGCGATGACTTTGCAGAAGTCTCAAGAGTGAAGCCTCGGCAGCGGAGCGCCATCGTCTCGATTGAAATTGAAGGCGATGATAGAGTGCGCTTTATGACTTTCAGATTCAGTCATAGCATTCTCTAATTTCCTCTGCAACTCTGCTTCCCTTTGTTTGGCTGTCTCAATCTCTACTTCCTTTGCCCTGGATCTTTCTTTGATCTTGCTGAGCAGTTCATGCACCATGTGCATGTCTTTTTCAATCTTTATCTGTCAACTCTAAAGCTCTTTCTTCCACCACCTCCACTGGCTTCGGCCTCTTCTAGTACGGTTCTGTTTGATCCAGTTTGCTCTTCACTTTCTTTTGTACTCTTTGTTTTTTCCTCGTCCCTCTCCGATCATCTTGTTTTTGTAGGGTGGATCCCATAAACTGCCTCAAGGGCCTCTGCTTCCTGTGTATCCTATCTCTACCTGTCCTCATAATCATTTCTCTTTTGCTGAACTGGATCTATCTTCCTTTTCTTTGGTCTCGGACTTCGGCTTTTCCAAATCCTCTGTGTCCACCTCTTACTGTGGTCTCTTCCATCAATTTTTTTCGTCTTCTTCGGGCTTGGTACATCAGTCATGAGGGGATATCTGTCCTCAGCTTCCTTGGCTTTCCCCTTGTCGGCTTGCCCGTCTTTCTCTTGAGGTTTAGTAGACTCATCTACTTTCTTTCCCCTTGTCGTCTTTTTCAGCTCAGCTTTTAAAAGTTGTACCTCTCTTCAGTGTATGGCTCGACAGGTTGCTGCTCCAGTATAGCCTCTGACTCCTCATAAGCTTAATATATTGATCATCGTATTGATCAACATGTGGCCTGGCTGAGCTAGTTCCGACTTTAGTGGGGTCTGGCACCCACTTTTCTTCAAAGTCACCCTTTAGAGCTCTTTCCGCTCTAAACTGCTCCACTAGTCTTTCCATTCTTGCCGCTTTCTGACTTTTGGTTTGCTTGGGAGCAACCTTCTTCTTTACTTTCTTCTTAAGCGGCTCGTCCACATCCTCTTCAGGTTCTGAAACTATTTCTAGTTTCCGGCGTGCTCTTGTGGACGCCTCTTGGATACTTCGGGCTGTTCTTCTCCTCGTCGGCTTCTCTAAGCCACTCATTCTGGGAGGGAACCTTTGGCCACTGATCTCTAGCTCCAATAGCTTCATAAGCTATTCTTGTCAGAATTTCCGCTCCTCCTATGTACTTTGGCTTCTCGTTGTGCATGGCAATTACTTGCTCGTGGATGTGTTGAGCGTAATTCACCTCTTTTGGCATATTGCTCTTTAATGCCCATGTGATGGTGGTCGCAATGGCATGGGGTGGTGTCGTATACTTTTGCGGTCTTTTACTGCAAATCATGGAGAAACTTGGTTGTACAGTCGGCAAAGGGTTGCCGCTCTTTGGTCCGCCATATCTCCATAGGTTGCATTTGTTTCTTGGATCCATAGAACCTCTATGGCCTCCTTCTTTCCCTGACAGAGCTCCCTTTGTTGTGCAGCTTCAATGCATCTGCAATGAGCTGTGGAGTGATCTGTACTTCTACTTTCTCTCCATCCATGGCTGTCAATGTGGCTTTCCCATCCTTCTGAATGGATGTTGCCAACTCGTACACTCTTCTTGTATCCACACCTGATGGTCTCGAGGTGAAGAACCTGTGCAAGTTGCCCTTTCCAGGTACTGTCTCTGACCTGCTATAATCTACCAATTCTTGTGGGATCATCGGTACATCCACCGCTTGCCCTTGAGGATCTCTGAAAGTCCCCTGGTAGATCTTTATTCCCTCTTTCTCCAGTACTGCTTCCTCCACCCAAGTTTTGGTTGGCTTGAGGGTTTCTGCTGGAATGTCAAAGGGTTCGCTTCTGCAAGAGCATCTTTGATTGTCGGTCTTTTTCTCTTCGTTGCCGATGACTTGGCGGAATCCATGGATCCTGTAACTCCAATTTCAGAAGTTAGCGTCTTTTTAGTACTGAAAGCCGAAATGAAGCTTTTAACTATTCAAATGACTTGAAAATTGAAACATGAGCTATTCAGGGCCTAAGGATGCAAGGTAGGTGAAAAAATATGCAAACTGGGCTCAAAATCATGCTGAGACATCATACGCGTATGATGTCTTTTGTGTCAAAATGACTTCATATTGGTTGTGCTTGTAGCTGATAGTGTATACATGAGTATCATATGCTTGGATTTGAGTTTGGATCCCATTTGGTCAAGTTTTGGCCAGTTTAGTCCAGTTCAGGCTCTTGGCAAAATTTTGAAAGGGAATTGGATTTTATGATCCAAATTGGATAAAACTTGGTGGTTCACTTTCAAATGGCATGTAGATCACTTCTGTTTGGTGGTTGAAGCCCTGAGGTGCCAAAATCACATAGTGAGACATCATACGCGTATGATGTCTTTTAGTGTATTTTTGGACCAAATTTCTCTATAAGCTTGGATTTGGCTTTAGATAGGCTTATTCAGTGGATTTATGAAGTTTGGATAGATTTTGGGCTAAAAATGGCTCTGGAGACATCATACGCGTATGATGTCTTTTTCATCAATTTTGCATGGGATTGGTTCTGTGGACTCCCCATGTACTAGTGAAGGACTGTATCTACTCAAATCTTGGTTTGGACTTGAGTATGTTGGATTTGGGCCAAAAATAGGCTTTAGGTGAAGGATTTTCTCCTCAATTGGGCTAATGGGGTGATCCACTTGACCAAATGGTTCCAAATTTCATATGTAGCATGTATTAGATATATATAATGGATGTATGATGACAAATGAGCAGTTTTGGCTCTGTAAGTGCAAATAGACATCATACGCGTATGATGTCTTTTTGTGTCAAAATGGTGCTTTTTGGTTCCAGATAGCTTGTAGATGTGTTAATCAACAATCCTACAAAGTTTCAATGAGTTTGGAGTTATTTTGACAAAATTAGGACCAAAAATCAATTTTATGGCCTACTTTGCGTCTTTTTGGTTTTCCTTGGGTTTTCTAACTCCAATTCTCATGATACTTGGTTCATAGGATGTGATTAACATGTGGAATGAGGCTATGCACTCAAATGTTGAAATGGATGTGAAATTCATGCTGTGAGACATCTTACGCGTATGATGTCTTTTCTTGAAATGTTGGTCTTTTTGTGCAAAGAATGCTTTGTGCTAGTGCCCTAAGCCCTGATAACTAGTTTTCAACTTAAAAAACTCATCAGTTTAGCTAAAAAGCCCCCTTATAGGCATTTCAGTCTCCGAAGTCGTCTTTTTGCCTTGGAGTTGAATTTCTTCACTTTTCTTCTCGAGAGTTGCATTTCCAGCTCATTAGATATGTTGTGAAGCCATCTATTTGGTTGAACTTGACTTTGGCTCCCCGTTCTCCATCTTTCTCCATTTGGTTGCCCGAAAGCGTCTTTTTCACCATCGGTAAGTGAATTAGCTTTCTTTTGGGTTTTGCTTGCAAACATAAGTCATCCATGTATATTTGAAGCTGCTTGTGAAGTTTCATTTCATTCGGTCGTCAATTTCAGCCGTTATGCCAAAATGACGCTTTGTGTTGCAGCCGCACCGAATCGGTTGTTTCGACCTACTTTTGGTGGTCCAAACCTGGAGATACTCCATGGTTGCATTGCCCTCGATGTTGTTAAGCTTCCTGAGAAGTTTTGTGTCGTTTCGACAACTTTTTCCTGTTTGCCTCTTGCAGGCTCTGTTGACCTAGGGTTTTTCCAGTCGTTCTTTCTCGAGCTTTGAGTGTTAGAAACCCATCTTCTATACTAGGGTAACCCACCTATAAGTTCTTGCAAGGTTTGGTTAGGCGGTTGTGCCCACTACCTAGCATTCTACCGCATTCCCCGTCTGCTCTTGTTTCTTGGTTTTGGTCAGTTTTCGCGACAAAAGTTAATGATAAGCATCAAAAGCTTATGGCAACGAGTCTACCTCTCATGTCTGGTGTCCTCTGAGCTCTCGTAGCAGTCGTAGAAGGCTGTAGAAGGTTGGATGCTCCTGTGTGCTCTTTGCTCTCTCCAAGAAGGTAATAGTGGAAATGAGCTTGAAAGTGATGTGAAAAATACTTAACTTCGGACTTCCCGGATCACTTGTTACCAAATTTGACATGTGCTCCTATCTCGTCGTGAAATGCACTTTAGGATTTGAAATTTCTCAATTTGGACTCCGTTTGACCTGTTTCTGAGAAATCTGTCCACTTTGCCAAAATTCTGTCATTTCGGGCTTTCCGCAACTTTTCAGAATTGTACTCAATTTTTACCATGGGTTGCCCTTGTCATTAGGATCATCACCGTCTATTCTTTTCTTTTTTCTCGATCTCATTTCACCTGCTTTTTTATTTTTCTTTTACTTTTATTAAGAAAATCATAAAAAATAAAGGAAAATAGCAAATTGAAGCCAAAAAATTCCAAACATACACAATAAATAGCTGGTAACCCTGTGTATATGAATATACACTTTTGTGATTTCTGGACTTGGATTACCACTTTTTCCACTTTTTAGCTCCAAAAACACTCTTATTTAGTGATATTTACACGTCTAGAGACCCAAATTCATCATTTGATCTCTTCTTGTTGCAAAACAAGGTATATAAGGGCATAAATATTATCAATATCCGCAATCAAACATAAAAATTGCAAAATCATGTAAGACACTGCCCTTGTAATATAATTTTTGTTTTTCTTTGTTTTTGTCGCTTGTAGCTGCTTTGTAACTCCTGCCTGTATACCTCCCCCCCTCCTAGTCTGAGTCCTCCGGACGACTATGAAGTGTCTGTGGGCGAAGCATTGTAGTTGTTTTGGTCATAAGTTCCCAATGCAATTGTAGAGCGATGATACAACAGTCTTTCCAATAAAGCTGCTCTTTGTTTGATTGAAGGATTGGTGGTCGGGTTTTGGGTTGGTTTGGCACTTCGGTAGTAGAATCAGTAGATGGATTCTTCTTTACCTTGTTGTTCTTTTTCACAATCCAAATCTGCTTCCGCTTCGCTTGTGCTTGCCACAAACTCTTTGCGACCCAAACCTGCTTTGTTCTTTGTGTTGATTTCCTCGCCTTGAAATACCTAGGAGTTTCCGTTGATTGTACTGAAGGGAGTTCCTGTTTACAAATCTTTGGGATCCAAATTTGCTTGCTATAGCTTTGTGCCGTCATGAACTTCTTTGGAATCCAGATCTGTTTCACTGTCCTTGATTGTCTGGAATCACTCTGTTGTCTGGTATTGAAGACTCTGTTTTCCACCTTTGTGTTCTCTGGCACAACCTTTTTTGGTCTCCATACCAACTTTGACTCCGTTTTTTTCCAAGGTTGAGCTGTTATATTATTGCTTGTCTTCCTTATCCACTGTTGAGAATTCCTCGTCGAAGAGTAATCCGGTTGTATAGAAACTTTTGGTTGCCATTGCTTCTTCTTTTTCTCTGGTTGTTGTTTACCTTTGTCTTTGGATTCTTCCTTTGGAGTTGGCTCTGCTCCTTTGGTGAACTTAACTGATTGACTTTCACCTTCGTATTTGATAAGCACTGATTTAGAACTCCAGTCAATCATTGCATTGTATTGCTTCTGCCATGGTTGTCCTAGCAATAATGGATGTGTGTGTAGCTTGGTCTTCAACCACGTAAAACATATGAGGATACACATACTGGTTAATCTGTATATGTAAAACTGTGCATCCGACAGTTTTGATTGAATTCTCAGAGTAACTCTTTAACTCTTGCTTGGCAGTTTGTAATTTAGTGTCATTTGTCAATTGTCTATACAAACTGAGTGAAAGTAGGTTAGTTTGAGCTCCTGAATCCAATAGTGCTCTGGCTTTGATTTGGTTGGTTCCTACTTTGCATTCAATGATGGGTTCTTCTTTGTCATTATCCATTTCTGTTATACTGACTGCGTTTATTCGTATTGCTCCTTCATTGCGCTGTTTCTGACGCAGTAGTCTTCTTTTCTCCATTCTTTCCTTCGCCTCGGCTTGCGCTTCCTCCACAATCTTTTTCTTTTTCTGGACACGCAGCTTTTCTTGATGTATTTTGAGAAGCATGTCTTGGGTTAGCGGCAAAAGATACTTTTTCACTCTGCATCCACTAATCCAATTGGGCATTTCTTCTCCGTCTAATGTAGCAAGCTTGACGGCTCCACTTGGTGATAGATCTTTAATCACCAGAGGTCCCATCCCTCGCTTTTTAAGCTTCTTAGCATGCTGTTTCAGAGTGTAAACTAGGACATAGTCCCCAACCTTAAACTCTTTAGTCCGCACATGCTTATCAAAAAATTCCTTTTGTCGCCTTTTTTGAGCGTAGATAGAAGCTACTGCTTTTAGGCGAAGCTCGTCTAGCTTTTCCAGGTCATCTATTCTATCAGAAAGCTCGTGCCCTGTCCACTCTAGATCCTTAGCCACCCTTAAGGTTGAAATCAAGAATTCTATTGGTAAGATAGCATTTAGCCCAAAAACCATGTTATATGGGGTCGTTCCTATTGATGTTTTATATGCTACCCTATATGCCCATAATGTTGAATGCAACTTCTGGTCCCAGTCAGTTCTCGACTCAGATACAATCTTCGTAAGGACCGTGCATATGGTTTTGTTTGTTGCTTCAGCTTGTCCGTTTGCTTGTGGATGATACGGGGCTGATTTCCTATGGATTACCATGAATTCATCTAGAAGGATCTTTATCACTTCATTTATAAAATGTGTGCCTCGATCACTCACAATTTCTATTGGCAATCCATATCGTACAAAGACGTATTCATATAGAAATTGTGCCGTGGTCCTGGCATCTGCTTTTTGAGTTGCCTTTGCTTCGACCCACTTTGTTAGATAGTCTGTAGCCACAACGATGTATTGTGCATGAGTCTTATATGCAGGAGGTGAAATGGGTCCGACATAATCAATCCCCCATTTTGCAAAAGCTCTTGCCCCCATCATTGGTCTAAGCGGCATATCATCTCTTTTAAGTGGTACTTTGGTCCGCTGACAGTCATCACACCGTTTAACGTATTCCTCAGCGTCCATATGTAATGTTGGCCACCATATTCCTGCGGCTAAGACAAGTTTTGCTGTCTTATCACCTGAGAAATGGCCTCCACCTACTCCTCCATGAGCTTGCTCCAGGATTATCACATACTCAGACTCTGATGCGCAAATCCTAAGCTGGTTGTCTTTACCTCTCTTATAGAGTTGATCTCCTATTAAAGCGTAATCTCTAGCTTCTGTCTCTACAGATTTCTGACGAGCTTTTGACGTTCCTTCTGGGAAAGTTCTATTTGTGAGATATTCAACAATATACTGACTCCATTCTGGAGCGATCATTATCTGATATAATGTCGAATACTCTGCTGGCGGTTTTGATGAACATACAATACATACAGTGACATATTCATGTACGCTTTCTTTCATTCCTGGCCAATAGACTCCCAATTGTAACAAATTCCTATATGTGTTCCTTCTTGAACAATGAAATGCACATTCCTGAACATGTGCTTCGCGCAGATATATATTATATTCCTCAGGATTGATGCATAGTCGTAAAACATGATCATTTCCCAATTGATACAACCTTCCTGCAACCAATTGAAGATTCTTGGATTGCTGAATAGCAATATGTTTCTGGTTGTATTCTCTTCTATCGAACTCTCCTCCATAGGTTAATAGGTTAACGACATTTTGAGACCACTTCGGTATCATTTCTATGTTGAACAAGTACGCGTCTGGCATGTCGTCATCTACTCCTATAGGGTCTTCTCCATTCGTCAATCGCGAAAGATGATCAGCTCTAAGATGTGTTTTTCCTTTCTTTACTACTACCGTGAAGTCGAATTCCAGTAAGATAATGAACCATCTCACTATTCTCCCGGTATTGCATGGTTTATTCACTAGGTAGAGCAAGGCTTGGTGATCCGTAAAAAACACAAACTTGTTGGCTAGAAGATAATGCCGAAATTTCTTCACAGCATATATCATTCCTAATCCTTCTCGCTCTGTTGTGGTGTAATTCTTCTCTGCATTGTTGAGCTGTCGACTGGCGTAACAGATAGGAAAATCCATGTTTCCTTCTTCTGGCTGAGCCAGAATGCATCCTATTGCATATGCCGAAGCATCTATATGCACATGGAATATCTTCTCCCAATCTGGTGATTTCAAGACTGGAGCAGTAATGAGTGCCTCTTTCAATTTCTTGAATGATTCCTCACACTCCTCTGTCCATTCAAAGTTCACTATTAGCCTGTAAAGTGGTTGGCCTATTATAGCGTACATGTAAATGAATCGTCTATAATATCCGCAATGTCCCATAAAGCTCTGTACTTGTTTCGCATTGGTTGGTCTAGGCATATCCACTATAACTTTTATCTTCTCTAAATCCGTGGATATTCCGTTTTGTGAGACAATATGTCCCAGAATTCTGCCCTGTCGGACCATAAACACACATTTCTCAGGATTGAGACAAATGCGATATGTCCTACATTTCTCAAATACTTTTCTTAGGTGTTCTAGATGCTCATCTCTCAGAAGAGAATGTACACATAAGTCATCCATGTATATTTCTAGAAACAACCTTAAGTATTCTTTGAAAGCATGCGTCATCAGCCTCTGGAAGGTTGCGGGAGCATTGGTTAGACCAAAAGGCATAACCCGATAAGCATAAATTCCCCACTCCGTTGCAAAAGCTGTTTTATGTTGATCTTCCAGTGCTATGGCTAGCTGGTTATATCCTGAAAAACCATCAAGAAAGGAGTATGCTGTTTTCCCTGATACACGCTCTAGAACATGATCAGTTATCGGCAGGGGATAATTGTCCCTGATTGTTGCAGCATTCACTTTCTTTAAGTTGACACACACTCGGAGTTTTCCGTTCTTCTTGGGTACTACCACAATCTGAGATACCCAATCGGTGTGTTCAATCTCGTATATGAATTCAGCTTCCATTAGCTTATCTATCTCTTCTTTGATTCGCTTAGCAAACGTATCATTATATGTGTATGGTCTCTGTCTGCTAGGCTTTGCGTCTTGTTTCAGTGGGATTGTGTGTTGGCATATCGATGGGTCAACTCCTTTAAGTCCTTATAAGACCATGCAAACACATCCCTATACTCTCTGAGAAGACTCAAAAGTCTCTCTTCCTCGCCTGGAGACAAATCTGTGGCTATGTACACCGGTCTAGGTGTCTCACCTGGAGCTGCTAAATCAACTTTTTTTGCATCCTCCGGTCCGTCATAAGATTCGTTCTCCCTTCTCTCTCGAATAGGTTGGGTTAATACCACCTTCCTATCCTCTATTGTGAATTTCCTATAGTGAGAGGGAACATCCATGTTTTCCTTGATTTTGGCGTTTTCGTCCTCTCCACTCTCAATTTCTGTCGTCCAAACTTCTTTCAGAGTTTTCTTGAGCTCTCTGTACTTGTTTCTACGTTCTAACTTGGACTCCGTGTGTTCTCTGTTGCGCTTGTTCTTTTCTGATTTTTCTGTTTCAGTTTTCGTTCCATTCCTTTGAACTTGATTTCTTGAGCCTCTTTTGTCTTTTCGTAAGCTCTTTTGATCATTGCCTCTCATTCTTCCAGAAATCTTGTCCTTAACACAATCTTCCGCCTTTACTAGCATTAGGAATTGATTTTTTCCTCTTATTCTAGGCATCGGATTGGTTCTAACCCCCTTTGTTTTTTCTCTTTGCTCTATAGCGTTTCTGGCGTTGTTTAGTTTGGTTCGGAAAATCATAAAATCGGACATCCGTTATAGTTTCTTCGTTTCCGCTTGAATTGTCCGTTGACTCGTTGTCTGCTTCATTTCCCCACTCTGGATGATCGGGAATGTCGTGAAACACCTCTTCTTCATCTTCCTTTTCCAGTGTATCGTTCTTTTCAGTTTCTTTTTCGAGTACAGTTCTCAACATGAAGTACGGAACCACGTCGTACCCGTCCTTGTCGCAAAATTTCGTTGTGGGACCATCCGGAATTGCACAAACATCTAGGGTTGCTAGAATGTGTGTCCATTCTAATGGTTCAAGCGTGTCCTCTGGAAAGGGTTCTCCTATATAAGTTTCGTCTTCGATAGCCCTTTCTAAAACATATTCTTCTCGCCTCAGACTTCCACATTTCGAGGCTCCACACATCCATAACTCCTTGGGCTTACCTAACCAAGCTGGAAATTCGGATCCCGCCAAAGTAGCTGAATCAAACTCCTCTACCCCGGTGTTCGGTTCACATCTTTGTAGCTATGGTCTTTCAGGTTCACACGTGTAGTGGTTTCCATATTTCTCAGGTATATGTGATCGTAGCCCCAATCTGGACCATTTTCAACTGTCTCATGAATGGTCTTCCCAGTATGATATCATAGTTATTCTCCTTGCCAAAATCGACAATAGCAAAAGTATGTTCGTATTCAATGCCGCAAGAAGTCACTACGACTTTCTCTAATAACCCCATAGGTTTCTCCATGTGTCCATCTGCTAATTGGAGTTTCAACCTAGTCTTCCTTATTGCTGGTTTCCCCCATTTTTTCCAGATTTCTTTTGTAGCAATGGCTACCCCAGCTCCGCTGTCTAGTATTGCCATCGTGTTCACTCCTTGGAATTCAACTGGTAAGGTTGTATTCCCCTCTTCACCTTCGCAATACTCTCCGACCTTGTTTAAGGGTACAGGCTTAGCGTTCTTTTGTGGTTTGCTCAGCTCTTGTATACCCTCTTGCAGTCTCGATGTTGGGTCTTTTATCCCAAATTTCTCCAAGCATTTTCCTACAGTGGTCCACATATGTGGTCTTAGCCTCAAAAGCTCAGCTAGAGTGATAGTGCATGTCACTGGTGTTGACAAGATCTCTATCAATCCTTGCGAGTCCATGACTTTTTCTGATGAGATTCTTCGTGAGGGAAGTGCTCTAATCTCGGATTTTGCTTCATACTCTCCTAAGTATGAAGGTAAGGTATTCAGTGAATGAGGTTTGCTCTCCATTGTTCTAACAGAGCCCCCATCTCCCCAGTAAGATTGCAGATCCAAGTCCACTTGAGATCCTGCCTCAAATTCCACTATGGGAGGATTCCTGATGTCCTTTTCCCAATTTGTCTGATTAGCTTGGCAACTTAGCTCGTTTGCAAAGTTTGCCTCTCTCACTTGTTTCCAAAATTCATTGTAATCCTCATCTCTTCCGTAGACCTCTGTATGACTGGATGAAAACTCTCTATCTCCTGATCGGTTGTGTTCAATACTATGCGGTCATCCTTGTGTGTATTTTCAGGCTTTTGTGCACTGGGAGTCTTTTCAGCTACCCGTGAAACGATAGTCTCTTGCTGAATTGGGTTTCCGTTCCACAATTCATTGTTTCTTTTGGTGGTTCTAATAAGGCTTGTGCAGTCTCGATCATTCTCTGGCACATTTCAAGTCTCTGCTTTTCCAATTCCGCGTTTGGGTATGTCATCCACCTCTGTTCTTGTGTTTGGTTGTTCTTTAACCTAGCTTCGTAAGCTCTCATCAGTGCGTCCAATGGTTCGTGTACTTTGTCGACTAGCACTGATCCCCCTGAGCTTAAGCTCGTTGTTGTTTCTTTGATACTCTTTTGTTTCGTTCTTTCCGGGCTCATCTCTCGTTTCCGTTTTGACTCTCAAGTTTTTCTAATCTATCTTTAGTTGCTTTAGTTCCTCAGCTAGAATAGCGTCTTCACGTTCTTTTCTCAACTTCATGCGTGCTTTTCTAGCTTTCCATGTGTTTCTCTGACTCCGCGGTCCTTGACTAACCACTTCAGTCGCTAACTTTCCATTCTCAGGTTCTCTAGTGGTTTTCTTAGCTTGAGCTCTAGTAACAACTTGCGTTGGTATCAGAGTTTCATTTTCAGACCCACTGCTGGTAGGAATAGTTTCTAGCATATTCAATGTCGTCTTTTGCACTTTGTTTGGATTCTTTGAACAATCCTCAATGAAGTGAGTAACCCCACACTCAGTGCAATAAGCGTTAATTCTAATGATTTCCGTATGTGGACAAACATTCATCAGATGGTCACCTCCACACTTGTAACAGGGTCCTAGTGCTGGTCTTGGTCCCATTTGATTCGTCCTTTGTGGATAGGATGGTCTTTGTCCTGTTAACCCTCCATGAGCTATGAACATCAATGTTTTGCGTCCAAATTGTATCTCTCATCAGAAGCACTTGTAACTGTTGGTATTCCAACATTCCCAATCATGCCCCATGGTTCTGGTTGTTTGGGTTCTTCTGGTGGGTAATACACAGTTGGAGACATGTGTGCACCAGATTCTTCATAATAGGCTTGAACAGGCACTAAGGCTTGTTCTTCCTGATTCTCTAAGGTTGGTGCATATCTAATGCCCACTGGTCTTGCTCCTGGTAAAGGTGGTTGTTGTCCCAATACCGGTTGCGGTCTTTCTATCCCCATAGGTCCTGGTACATTTCCCGTTGGGTATCGAGGTACTGGATGTACTTGAGGTGGTGCTAATTGAGCAGGAGGTGCATACTGACGCTCCCTTACATACCCTTTGTTGTAATAGCACTCCTCTGTTGGATGGTTTGTCCATTTTTGTTCAATAGCACACCATTTCAGTGTTTTTGGCAATGGTTTTTGGTATGGTGCCATCCTTTTTAGAGCATCTTCTATCATTTGCTCTACATTTGGCATGGTTGTTGTTTGAACATTCTTTTTAGTGGTAGTCTCGCTCGCTACGGAGGAAGAGCTACTGGATGCAAAATCTGTATCCGCTGACACCTCTCCATAAACCGTACAGTTATCCACTAAGTACAATGCCTCTCTCGTTACTTGCTCGAAACTTGTACAAGCTTTCAAGTGCAAGTCCTTCTTGAGAGTGTCGTTTCTCAGTCCCTCAATAAAGAGAACAGATAGTCTGTCATCTTGTGGTCGTTCACGTACTGGACATCTCTCAATGTATTGTTTGAAGCGAAGTGAAGCTTCCTTCACTTTTTCGTGTTCTCTCTGTTTAAAAGCATATATTTGTGAGACCGTATTGTGCTTAATCCCTCGTTTGAGAATTCCTCAGCAAACTCTCTTAGCAAATGGTCAATGTCATGGATCCCCCTATGTTCAGTGGTTGAAACCATGTCAATGCCGTACCTTCTAGAGTAAGACCAAATCCCTCGTATTGTGTATGGAAATCTGTTATCTGCTCAGCTCTTAAGACTTGCTTAAAGAGTGACACATGTGCATACGGATCTCCTGAACCACCATACTTCTTTGGCATACACTTGGCTACTTGAGATGGTCTCATACGTCTATGGTCTGCTACCAATCTCATTGCTCCTGTGTCCCGGCTAAAGCTTTCTCTAGCATCATGGACTTCATGGGTTACCCTTGTCGGTTCCCCTGCCCTGAATCTACTACTAGGAGGTAAATGTGATGGTTCCGCTTCGAACCTTGGACCTGGAGTGGTATATGTGGGGATTGGAACTGCACTACCTCGATTCGTATCCATTGACTCTCTGGAATGTAATGATCCCATTGGTCCGGGCTTCGAGTACTGAGGTTGACTGAAAGAGTCAGCAGCCTGAGTTCTTTGTCCTCCTGTTGTCATTGGGTTTTGCACTCCATTTGTTGGTGCTGGTCTTTGTGAGCTAGAAGTAACATAATACTGATGTAGTGGTCCCCCAAAGTATGTATATCCTTCTAATTCTTTCTTGCCCATTGTTGAGTATTGCCTCCCATACTTGTCGTAAGCGGCAATTTTCACTTCCGATCCCTCTGTGTAGGTAAAGACATAAAGTCTTTTTTGGTCTGTCAACTCTCCGTGTAGGGTTCTTCACATCTATAATAGAGATCTTGCTCCCCATTATTATATTTGTATAGCCCCACATAGATGTTATCAGTGTTGATCCTTGTAGTTTCATTCTCTCTTCTAACCTCGCATCAGGGAAGTTCATTATTGGTGCTTTCTCCTCAAGTTCTTCATCTACTTTGGCTTTGGTGCCCATCAATCCCCACTTGTCCACAATGTTAGGGTTTAGGACTACCAAGTACATGGTACCCTCGTCATCTAGATATCTATCTCCGCTATAGCTCACAGGCACTAAGTCCTTGAACTCACTAGGTCTCTCCTCTATCTTTACACAATAGCGGTCCATTCCATCTTTGTAGATCTTGGCACCTTGCTCATTGTCGTACTGGTATTTTATGAACAATAGCTTCATTGTGGCGGAAGGGTTTGATGATCCTGCTGCCATATTTTCTCTGTTGTTCAGGTTCAAGTGTTCCAAGTGTTCGGTGAAAATCTCGTAAGATCTCTCCGAAGAAGTATCAGAAACACTTCCTTCAAAGATCGGCTCTAATGGTTGCACCCAACTTTGGTTTACACTTCCCTCGGTTGATATGACACTTGCTTGTTCCCCTTGTTTTGGTTGGTTATTCTGGAGATTCTGCCCGATCTCAAATTCATCAATTCCCCTAAAGGACTTTAACTTTTCCGTCTCGGCAATTGTTTTCCCAAGTTTTTGTGGTCAGAATTGATCCAAACTGATTGATACTTGGTCAATTGTTTAATCTTGTCAGTTGGACAACTTCTGTTTCATCAAGTGAGAATTTTGTTGCAGTTATGCTGAAAAAGACATTATACGCGTATGATGTCTTTTTTCACAGATTTGGACTATTTTGGTTATGCTCACTCTCAGTAGCCCCCTTATGCTCTGTCCACTCACAAAATTCAGTTTGAACTCTGTTTGAGCAAGTTATGGCTAATTTAGGCTTTCTTGGCAATTTTTCCTTTTTGACTTGTTTTGGGTCGAAGATCAGGACCACAGGGTAAATTATCTTGTCTTTATTGGTCAATAATATCCATATTAGTGATTTTGAAGTCTATGTGCATTATTGAAGTCTGCTTGTGTTTTTTGAAGTACACAAGTAATTTTCAAAGTCTGTTTGCGATTTTTCTACTATTTGCTGCTAGCTCTAACAACCTCACATTCTCTAGCCATGCCCAATCTCCGTACACGTCGGTCTAGAGGTGACGAAGATCACGACCACAAGGTAATAATCTGGTCTTTATTGGTCAATGACTGTGTATATTAGGTTTTT
This sequence comes from Adiantum capillus-veneris, assembly GCF_014529385.1. Taxonomy (NCBI): domain Eukaryota; kingdom Viridiplantae; phylum Streptophyta; class Polypodiopsida; order Polypodiales; family Pteridaceae; genus Adiantum; species Adiantum capillus-veneris. Next base: position 4,049,063 of record NW_028221436.1, read on the forward strand.
CAAGTCTGTGTGCACTATTGAAGTCCGATTGAGTTATTATACTTCATTTGTTGAAGTCTGTTTCCATTATTTAAATGCACAAGTCAATTGTCACACACTTTTGCGTTTCCAAAGCTTGTTTGCGGGTTTTCTACAATTGCGCGCTAGCTCTAACAACCTCACAATCTTTAGCCTTGCCCGATCTCCACACACCTCGGTCTAGAGGTGCATGGAGGTCAGGACCACGGGGGGGTAATAATCTCGTCTTTATTGGTCAATGACTATATATTAGGAATTTTGAAGTCTGTGTGCGCTCTTGAAGTCCAACTACATTATTTTACTTTGTTTATGAAAGTCTATTTGGTTTTTTTGAAGTACACAAGTCAAATCTAAAGACTTTTGCGTTTTCAATGTCCTCTTTGACGTTATTCTACTCTTTGCCGCTAGCTCTAACAAACTCACATTCTCTAGCCATGCCCGATATCTCCACACCTTGGTCTAGAGGTGGATGGAGATCAAAACCATAAGGTAGTAATCTCGTCTTTAGTGGTCAATGTAACATTTAATGGCCTAAAAACTTGTGTGTAGTGGAAATTAGCATGAACATAGTGGGCATTTCATTAGAATAGATTCCTAATGAGAATTACAAGAGTGCTTGGGTGGAGAGAGCAACAAAAAGCATAACACCTAGTAAATAGCATGAACAATACTTTCAAAAGAGAGAGAAATTAAGCTATTGACAACAGTTGAGGACCGGATTTGCATGGAGCCGGTCCCCCCTCCAAAAGGCTTTGTATTATGGTTTCTCCCATCGAGAGAGACATTGTACAATACAATTATTTGTGTTCCTTCAAGACTAGGTAGTGCAATGAAGATGAAAGCTTCATGCACTAAGCAACACACAACTTAATTTATCCTCGGTCTCAGACCCAAGACCTCACACACCTTCGAAGATGGTGAGAGCTAGCAGGGTATGAGAGTAGATTGAGAGGAAGAAGGAGTATCTTACGAGAAAGATGTACATCTCCTCACATAATCACTCATATTAGCATAGCTTAGCTTAGTACTTAGCTTGGTAGAAAAGATGAGCATGCATTGAAGCTTGGCTCTTGGTTGGATTTGCATCCACATGCCAAGAGTGTGTCGATGTAGGCTTCTATCTCACAACCTTGGAGTAGGTGATGAGCTCTCCATTAAAGCTTGGGAAGAGATAGTCTTCTCTTTCTTCACACATGAGATTGTGTGAGTGTGTGTGTGATAATGCCTTGCAAAAAATCAGCCCCCTCTCTCTCTCTCTTGGCGAGCCCTTTTCTATTTGCTCTTGCTCAACCCTCATTGGCCCTCCCCAAGTTAAGCCAATGACTATTAAGCAGCATAAGTGATAGCCTTCTGACATGTGGCCCCCTTTCCCTTTTGTGAGAGCTTTAGGTTAATTATAATAATTATTAAACTCTCATTGGACCCCTTTGCCTCCTGGCCAATAGGAATCAGGCAAGCCATTGGGCTGCTGAATGCTCATTGGACCCCTTGGGAGATTGTCCAATAGTCATCTAGGAGACTTAATTTTCATTGGTTCTTTTATTAAGTGTTTTTAAATTAGTTTAAACTAGATTTACTCTAGCCTAATTCTCATTGGTCCACCTCCAAGGCCATCCAAAGCAATTGGGCACACCTTGTGGGCATCTGGGCTAGGGAGCTAACATGTGTCCCTAATTCCCTTTGTGTAAAGGGAGCGTGTGTGTGTGTGTGACTTTATCTCTCATCCCCTACTCCCAAGGCTCGCCCCCTCCTATGTAGGATTTGAAAAGACTTTTTGGGTCACACACAAAGCATCCAATTTCCGCTAGGGTTGGCCTTTGGACACAACCTTTGAATTTTGGAACCTTAGCATTTTGGAAGTCTTAATGGGCTGAAACTTAGGGTCTTTTTAGACCATTGTTGCACATGGCTCTTTTGCAGATGTCCCCCCTTTGGATCCCTATTTTCCCTCCTTTGGATCCCTACTGTGGCCGGTCTGCTAGCTTAACCAATATTCTAGCTTTTTCTCCCCTGGCACTTCCCCACATTAAATGATCAGTTTAATATGAGAAAATCATTTAGGAGAATTAGATATTGATTATTATGACATTACCTCTCTCCTGAAATCATTGTCGTCCTCGACTATGATGTAGAGAAGATAAAGCATATTCATGAGTCCTTTTCTTAGCGGGTAGAGGATCCCTATGTTACCCTACGACATCATTCCACAATGGATGACTAGTCCATTTGGCGCTTGAGAGACTGAGGGTGGCGCAAGCATGTCTGCACATTAGTCCTATCAATCTTCCATAGTAGAGTGACAAGCTCTACTTGGTGTTTGGGAGACGTCGTCTCCGCAAACTTGATCTAAGCATGCATACTACTTCATTTTTGTCCACAATAAAGAAAAAGAGTCTTATAAGACAAAAAAAACTTTGTTCATTTGTAACATTTTGTACATTTGCTTACTCTTGGGAAGCATTGTAAGCATTGACAAGGTTTAGGTTATCCTTTAATTGTATGGCTTGCATCCATCTAGCATCTTTAAAAGGATAATTCTTAAACTTAATAAGATATTGTCGGATAGTCTTACCGCCTCTTAGTACCTTGTCTTCATGTCGGAGAATGGACTCGGGCTGCAGCACCTCCTCTTGGTCGTCGATCTCCGGTGGGTCTTCAATAGTTGGTTCTTGAGGTGGCTCTCCTTTGTAAGGATTTAATAGGCTCATATGGAAAGCATTGTGTATGAGACAATGATTGGGCAACTTGAGTTGATAGGCCATCTCATTGATAGGCCTAAGAATCTGGAAGGGACCATAGTACCTTTTTGCTAGTTTAGCATAGTACTTTTGGTGGCTTGTAGGATTCTTGCCCGTCGTGTGCCTTAATCGATCCTTGGAAAACTTTAATAAGACCCAATCATTTTCTTTAAAGGCTTGGGCTCTTCTGTGCTTGTCAGCAGCAGCCTTTTGCCTTTGCTGTGAGATAGAGATAGCATCCTTAATCTTTTGAAAAGATTCTTGTAGGTCTCGGCTATACTCATTTGCAGCGAAGATCTTCCCATGTACCTTAAGTAGCAAGGGACTTTTTGATCTTCCCTCAATTACCTCGAAAGGTACTTTTCCAGTGGAAGTATGTACAATATTATTGTAAGCATACTCCACTAAGGGTAAGTACTTCTCCCATTGGGATCTTTGATCTACTTTTGTTACATAGGCTTTTAGTAGATCGATAATTGTTAGGTTAGCTATTTCACTTTGGCCATCCGTTTGTGGATGACAGGATGAAGAGAAGTTTAGCCTTGTCCCTCAATTCTCAAAGAGACCCTTCCAGAATCTACTGGTCATTCTAGGATCTCTATTCGACACTATGGACATTGGCAAGCCATGATACTTGAAAATTTGTGAAATGAAGAGGGTTGCCATTTGATGGGCTTTGATAGTCTTTTTGACAGGTATAAAATGAGCTTGTTTATTGAACCTGTCTACTATCGTCCATATTCCCGTATTCCCATGGATAGACCTAGGCAATCCAAGATAAAATCCATGGATATGCTCTCCCATGGTGAATTAGGGATTGGCAAGGGTTGAAGCAATCCAAGTTGCTTCCCTCTATCAAATTTTGTCTTTTGGCATACCACACATTTAGAAACATACTCTTGTATGTTCAGTTTCATGGTAGGCCAATAAAAATATGTTTTCAATTCCCTTTAAGGTAGACTGAATCCCTCTATGCCCCACATACGGTAGATCATGAGATTCATACATTACTTTCTCACGTAGTGAGTTAGTAACGCATAGTCTATTGCCATAGAGAAGATAACCATCTTGTAAAGTAAATGGTTCTTCTTTCTTCCCTAATGCAAGGGCTGAAATCACATCTCTAAAATCGGGATCAATAGCGTACTCATCTATCATTGAAGATAGATCATTGTGAGTTGCTATGGAATTAAACCACATTCACTCTCAGCCGTCTTGAGAGTGCATCAGCTACTTGATTATGCTTGCCAGCAATGTGAGCAATATGAAAATGAAATTGCGAAAGGAAATTTGCCCACCTCTTTTGTTTGTCGGAGAGCTTGGTCTGCGTCATGAAGTACTTAAGACTTTGGTGATCCGTTCGTAGAATGAAAGGAGTCCCCAATAAATAGTGCTTCCATGAGTCTAAGGAATGTAGAACTGCAAGGAGTTCCTTTTTGTATATGCCTAGAACTTGCTCAACAGGGTCAATCCTTCGACTTTCATAGCCTATGGCGTGCCCTTCTTGGAGCAAAACAGCTCCAAGGCAATCACCACAAGCATCACATTGGACCTCAAATGGTTTTGAGATATCCGGTAGTGTAAGCACAAGTTGAGAGATAAGCTTTTCTTTAAGATTTTCGAAAGCATTGTTCTCCTTAGCAGACCATGTATACCTAACGTTTTTCTTTGTTAGATCATGTAATGGTCCCGCAATTTGTGAGAAGTTTTCTATGAAGCGTCTATAGTATGCACACATACTTATAAAGCTTCTTAGTTCATGAAGATTCCCTGGTTTAGGCCATCCTTTTATTACCTCTAACTTTTATGGATCCATTTGGATGCCATCTTGAGAGATAATGTGACCTAAATACTGAATCTCTTGCAAGAAAAATTCACTTTTCTTTCGATCAACATAAAGTTTATTCTCTCTCAAAACTTGAAATATTACCTGGAGGTGTTGCTTGTGTTCGTCTAATGAACTAGAGTAGATGATAATATCATCAAAGAACACTCTAGTGAATGTTCAATGAGGCCTAAATAGCTTCTCCATCAAGCGGTTGAATGTGGCTGGTGCATTGGTCAAGCCAAAAGGCATGACAATGTATTCATAAAGACCAAATGTGGTGCGAAATGCGGTCTTTACAATGTCTTGATCAACTATCCTTATTTGATGATCGCCACTTTTTAGCTCAATCCTACTGAAGTAGGTCGATCCTTGTAGCTTATCAAATAATAAAAACATCTTGAAACCCCTTGAGAAAATTGGATAACTCTAATTCCTTTTGGTTTCTTTTATTTTCTTTTGCTAAAGCATTAGGTTCATTTTGAGAATATTTAACAAAAATGATGTACACGGAAATAGAGCTCTTTATTGACTTGTTGAAAGCTGGTGTATTTACAATGGGGATAGTGTTACCCATTTCCTTAGCATCTATATACATGTCTTTTTCCCTGAACTTAAAAGGAGATTCTCCTTTCAGGAAATTTAACATTGGCAGCCAAGCGGTCAAACCATGGTGCCCCTAGGATTACATCTTCATGCTTGAGAGGAGAGATAAAGAAGTCCTCTTTGTCCACATAGCCTTGGACATGAAGCCTCAATTTCGCGATTAAGAGAGTGACTGAAGCTTCTTGCCCCTTGAAGGCACTGTCTACGCGTAGGACATCTCCCATCTCGTAAGCTTGTATGCCTAGCTTGGTGGCCAACTCTATAGATATAAAATTGTGAGTAGAACCAGGGTCAAAGAGAATAAAAGCATCATGTTCTCTTACCTTTCCCCAAGCATGGCTTAGAGGAGATCCTTTGTGGGGGTGATTTTGGTGAGTCTCCTCCTCTTGGATTTCAACCATGGAAGCTCAAGGAGGATCTTGGTGGTTGTTCTTTTGGGGGACAAGCGCGGTACGGATGCCCTTGTTCGCCCACTTGAAGCACCGGTTATCCTTGCGATAACTCTCAAGCTCTTCAGGAGAAAGTTTTTTATTACCTTTGTAAACTCCCTTCTCTTTAGCTTTGTTGGAGTTTCCCTTAGGAGACTTTTGGACATTGTCCTTCCCCGTAGGCTCATTGGAACCCTTGTTTTCCGAGGGCTGATTATTTCTTTTAGCCCCCGTTTGGAAATTAATTTGAGAGGCCACCATAGTATGGTGTATTACCGCGGATATGGTACGTAGCCTTTGGGAGTTGACATACTCCGCCATTTCTTCGGTTAAGCCCGCACAAAATTGTTGCTTTTGCTCTCCAAAATTCAACTTTTTGAAGACAGTGGCTTTGAGTTGTAGGTCCCAAAACATGTCTACATATTTGTGGATGGATTCATAGGGAGAGAGCTTTAGGCTTCGACATCCGGTGAGTACTTTGTCTTTGGCCACAAAACTTTGAACCATTGCCTGGTGGACTTTTGAAAGTGCATAGCTACATGGCGTAGCTTAGAGGACTCCGTGAAGCCCTCATCTCCAAACGCCGCATCGAACTGTTGGATAAAGGCCAAGACTTTGTCTGTAGCACCAAAGGTACCATCATAGGTAAGGAAAGAGATTCTCTTCCCTCCCTCTTTGAATTTCTTCAGCTTGGACGACCTCTTCCATGCGGCATAGGATTTCCTATGGCCTCTTCTTTTTGATGGTTCAAAGGTTGCACCATCACTTTATTCAGAAGGTGAAGAGTTTGAAGAAGGTGGAGAAGAGGGTGACCTCTTTCTTGTCTTGATCTTCGTTGTCTTCACCATCACTTTCATAAGAGGAAGAGGATGAAGAAGATGGAGAAGAGGGTGTCCTCTTTTTCGCCTTTTTCTTCTCTTGCTTTTTATCATCCCTCTTTGAATTATGGCGTGGAGAAGAGTGTGATGGTCTTCTCCGCTTTGGTGGTGATGGAGAGATTTTAGCCCGCCGTCTTCTTGGAGCCATCTCTGCCGAGGTGGCGGGAGACTCACTTGTTTCTCGTTCCTTCGGTGGAGGCTCTTGAGTTCTCCTTTGGGAAGGAGATGCATCATCAAGAAGTAAATTCTTGAGCCCTTCATATGGATTCTCTTCTTCTTCCCGAATCGGAGAGAGACCTCTTTTGGGAGTCTCACAAGGAACCTTCCTAGGTGTTCTCTCGTCATGGTGATGAGCTTGGAGAATCCCGTGAGCATGGAGCTGCCGTTGCACTTCACTTTGGAGAGATGGATCACCCATGGCTTGTTGATGCCTAGAAACAAGATGTTCACAAGCATCGGAGAATCATTAGTAGCTTGCTCATTAGCAAAATCAAAGTTATCAACATTAATTTCACTCTCTTTACTATTGTCAGCCATTCTAACAACTTTTAGGTGTACTTTGGCACTTCAAGACCTAGTTGCTACTCCTCTTTACCCCTTTAGAAAAAGCACTAAAGCTACTGTACCCGCGGCTTGAATACCATTAATTGCAAGGAATAGAAGAGAGGGTATTTCTACACCAAAATAGCACCGGCTCCTGTCAAGCTTCTAATAGCTCAATAGTGGTTAAGCCGTAGGCAAGCCCCGTAGAACTCCAGTATTAAGACCATAGCTCTAGACAGTGATGCCCCGTTAACTGCACGAAGGCAGACGCACTGCAAGGCTGAAAAATCCCTATTCTATGTACTCACAGGCAATTAATAATACCAACCATTTATAGCTAGCTTGAGGACCTCCCTTCTTGAGCAAGAAAAGAGAAACCTTGTGCTCTGATACCAATGTAACATTTAATGGGCTAAAAACTTGTGTGTAGAGGAAATTAGCATGAACATAGTGGGCATTTCATTAGAATAGATTCCTAATGAGAATTACAAGAGTGTTTGGGTGGAGAGAGCAACAAAAAGCAAAACACCTAGTTAGATAGCATGAACAATACTTTCAAAAGAGAGAGAAATTAAGCTATTGACAACAATTGAGGACCGGATTTGCATGGAGCCGGTCCCCCCTCCAAAAGGCTCTGTATTATGGTTTCTCCCATCAAGAGAGACATTGTACAACACAATTCTTTGTGTTCCTTCAAGACTAGCTAGTGCAATGAAGATGAAAGCTTCAAGCACTAAGCAAAACACTTAGCAAACACAACTTAATTTCTCCCCGGTCTCAGACACAAGACCTCACACACCGTCGAAGATGGTGAGAGCTAGCACGGTATGAGAGTAGATTGAGAGGAAGAAGGAGTATCTTACGAGAAAGATGTACATCTCCTCACATAATCACTCATATTGTCATAGCTTAGCTTAGTAATTAGCTTGGTAGAGGAGATGAGCATGCATTGAAGCTTGGCTCTTGGTTGGATTTGCATCCACATGCCAGGCTTCTATCTCACAATCTTGCAGTAGGTGATGAGCTCTCCATTAAAGCTTGGGAAGAGATAGTCTTCTCTTTCTTCACACATGAGATTGTGTGAGTGTGTGTGTGATAATGCCTTGAAAAAATCAGCCCCCTCTCTCTTTTGGGCGAGCCCTCTTGCTATTTGCTCTTGCTCAACCCTCATTGGCCCTCCCCGAGTCAAGCCAATGACTATTAAACAACATAAGTGATAGCCTTCTGACATGTGGCCTCCTATCCCCTTTTGTGAGAGCTTTAGGTTAATTAATAATTCAATTAAACTCTCATTGGACCCCTTTGCCTCCTGGCCAATAGGAATCAGGCAAGCCATTGGGCTGCTGAATGCTCATTGGACCCCTTGGGAGATTGTCCAATAGTCATCTAGGAGACTTAATTTTCATTGGTTCTTTTATTAAGTGTTTTTAAATTAGTTAAACTAGATTTACTCTAGCCTAATTCTCATTGGTCCACCTCCAAGGCCATCCAAAGCAATTGGGCACACCTTGTGGGCATCTGGGCTAGGGAGCTAACATGTGTCCCTAATTCCCTTTGTGTAAAGGGAGCGTGTGTGTGTGTGTGACTTTATCTCTCATCCCCTACTCCCAAGGCTCGCCCCCTCCTATGTAGGGATTTGAAAAGACTTTTGGGTCACACACAAAGCATCCAATTTCCACGAGGGTTGACCTTTGGACACAACCTTTGAATTTTGGAACCTTAGCATTTTGGAAGTCTTAATGGGCTAAACCTTAGGGTCTTTTTAGCCCATTGTTGCACATGGATCTTTTGCAAATCTCCCCCCCTTTGGATCCCTATTTTCCCTCCTTTGGATCCCTACTGTGGCCGGTCTGCTAGCTTAACCAATATTATAGCCTTTTCTCCCATGGCACTTCCCCACATTAAATGATCAGTTTAATATGAGAAAATCATTTAGGAGAATTAGATATTGATTATTATGACAGGTCAATGACTATATAATAGGGTTTGAAGTGTCTGTGCTACTGAAGTCCGATTTCATTATTTTATTTCGTTTGTATTTTCAAAGTCCATTTGACATTCTTCTACTATTTGCCGCTAGCTCTAACAAAATTACATTCTCTAGCCATGACATAACTCTATTTTTTTATATCTTTTTTGTGTTTTTGTAGTCTGTGTGCGCTATCGAAGTCTGATTGTGTTAATTTACTTTGTTTGTCAAAGTTATTTTGTGGCTAACACTGAGGGAACACTGATTGGCTAACACTTTTGTGCCTAACACTAAGCGGTAAAAGCTGAGCGATTAGTGTTGAATGCGTAAATCTAATTAAGAGAATAGCCTATGATAAGTCACAATTACAGAAACAACAATATATTTTACAAATTTCTAAATTTATTTACACAAAAAAAACAAACCCAATTAGAAAATAACATAAATTAAAATAAATAGTTCTTTTAATGATAAAATGTAGTTATCTTTCTTAGTTAATGGTGATTCTTAGTTAATATTACTTATAAAAATAACATTTTATTTTTTTAAATTGAAAAATATGTGTTTGTGTCGTATATAGTGTGTTTATATAGTGTGCATTTTTATTTACTTGTGTGCATGTTTATGTTAATGTGTGTGTGTGTATGTGTGTATGCAACAAACAAGACTGCTAGAGCACTCACATGTGGCCTATCTAAGCAAGAAAGATGTGGATGAGTTCCCTAACCTCACTCTTATCTTATTGGAGACATAGCGAGAACCACAAACATAATTGTCAATCCATGGGACGAAGCTGACTCGATTAGTGCATAGAGGCTACAAGAGGGTGTCAATATCTTGGAAAACAAAAAACAACTTGCATCTAACACAAGCTACACTCAAATGACCTAATTCTTCAAAAGCTAGTCACTAATCGGCAAACAAAACATGACCGTTATAGCATCAAACGACATCCGAATGTTACGAAACTTCTAGGACAATATATAAGACCTAAATGCACATGCTTATGTCCTCAAATCTCACTTTTGATGAAGCGAAAAAAAAGCGATTATTAACAACAATGAGACTTTGACCTTGTCATTTCTGGCCCCAAATGCATGTAAATGCTTAGCAATGATTCCCCAATACCCCGTCTATGCTTATTTTGTGATTTCCTAGCTTAACTTCTACTTATGATGAAATTAGTCCATGGGTTCGCGACGCCAAAAACTACGATTTACCATGATATGTTTATGTCAATGTGTAGAGCTCTTACCTGTGGTTGCAAGGCATCAAACAACAATGCAATGTGAAAACTGACAAGGGAGTAGGGAGCATGAGAAGAAGAGAAGTGAGCGTCGTTAGCTCACGCCGTCTATTTCTTATCCAAAAACTTAATAATAACTTTACAAAATTGGCTTTTATACCTTAGCAAAGGTTTCTTTGGTAAAAAAATAATCTTTGGGAGCTCTAACTAAGGATAAATTGATACAATCTAGAAGCTTATAGCTCCGGCTCATAGATTACAATATCCACTTGGCAAATAGGAGTTACAATAGTCTTGATTTATCAAAAGAATAAGTGGTTTTACAATAAAGTTCTCAATAAATATTACATGGGTTAGCTCGTTGCTGACATTCCCCCCTTCTCAACTATCTCGTCCCTTGACATAGTTTCATGGACTAAAATAGTCTTCGGGTTGACGAGATTGGCGAGGCGATCTCTAAGTGCGTGCTTTTTCAAGGACTTACATAAATTAAATAGTAAATTTATTTTTGTTTTTGATGGTGGAATACTCAACGAACCTTTTTTTTGCTAGATTTTTTATTACTGGGCCAAAAATCTTTGTACGCCATGTGAAGAATCTTGTGTAGAAATCTTCTTCGAATGCCAACATATTGCTTGATGACAAGAACATACATCTAGCATAGAAGGCATAAAGGAATTCTTATGAAGGTTGCCCACTCAAATCATAGCACATTGTTACCTTCTAAGAATGACATCCATGGGGCTCGTGCTTGCTCAGACCCAAGAAAAACTTGGATGCATGTGAGTAGCATTCTGTAGAGTCTATATAGAATTGCACATGAGAGATCAGGGAGGCTCTTGAAGAAGTTCATGGCACCTGTTAGAGTTTACACCATGTATTCCTCAATTGTTTTCGGTCCTTGCTCTGGAGCTGACAGTTTTGGGTAATTGAGCCAAGGTGGCCTTTTCTTCTTTATTTCTTTGTGTGTCTGCCATGTCCTTACCCTTGGTACATGACAGAATGTCAGGTCTTTCTGAATTGATGCAGGTGCCCTTGTAAACAAGATAAGATACCTTGAGTTTTTGTTGAGCCAATTCTTTCTCCGTTTGGGGTGGAGGGCATCTAACCCCTCTTCTTGCATATACTTGTAAAGTCTTTCTTCTACTTGTAGTAGCTCCACTTTTATCAAAGGTTAGGGAAACAACTGTTGATTCCATTGAGAGCGGATTTGGTTGGGAGAGAGTTGTGTTCCATTGACAGAGTGAAGAACTCTCAACTCCTAGTCCATTGCCTCTTTCCATTCAACATCCACTTCATGAACAATCTGATCTTTAAGTGCATCTTCTTCATGTTTAAAGAGCTAGAGCATTGGTATTTTTTCTTTATTGATGATTGGCACTTGGAATTCAAAACCCTTTCTCTGCCCTTCTATTGGGTGTGTTTCCATTTATGCAAAGGAGGCTTATGGTATGTCTAGATTTGGCTGTTCAGATGTACGTGCCTTCTCCGAAGCTCCCATATTCCCTTCTCTTGGTAGGTGGTTGGCTCTCTCTAAATCCTCTATCTCTTATAGCAACTGCTCTTCTCTTTGTACCCGCATTAAGGCGAGGTCCCGTTGTGAGCGGGATGGAAACACACACAACGACTCTAGAATCACCCGACACACACTCTTTGGAAGATACACACACACACACACTATGGGGCACCACTCGGCTAACACAGCTCGCCACCTGGCCAAGACAAACAGGAACACACCGACGGAGTGAGAGGAGAGAGACTATCCATTTTCCCCACTCAACACACAGACAACACACACACCCAAAACAACTCAGCTCAAAAGAGGAATATTTTTTATGTTCAAATACAATTGATCTTGGGCCAGCACAAATGGGGCAGATAGCTCACACAATATAGATAAATATGTCAAATACAATCACAAATTGGAGCAGAGACTTCGCTCATAGGATAAACTTACACAGCCAAAAAGTAAAAAAATAGTGAGGAATGTGTTAGCAGCAAGCTAACACGGATACCATTTTTTAGAGTTCTCATTGTAAAACACTTATTATTTTGATAAATCGAGAATATTGTAACTCCAATTTTCTCGGATAAACTTTGTAATTAATGAGCCGAGGCTACAAGCTTCCAGATTGTATATCAACCTGTCATTAACCATCTTTGGTGTAGAACTACCGGATTATTAGTTTTGACCACCAAAAACCTTGGCTAAGGTATTAAAGCCAATTTTTGTAAGTTATTTTTCAAGTTTTTGGATAATGAAATACACAGTGTGAGCTAACGGTGCTCACTCCTCTCCTTCTTGCGCTTCCTACTCCCTCCCCGGTTGTCACATTGCAGTCGCATTTGTTGCATTGCAACCGCAGGTAAGAGCTCTATGCATTGACGTAAACACATCACAATATTTTGTAGCTTTTGGCGTCACCAACCCATGGCCTTATTTCATCATAACTAGGAATTTACACTTTCAAATCAGAAACTATGCATAGGCGGGGTATTGGAGCATCATTGCTAAGCATTTGGATGCATTTTGGGTCGAAGCGACTAGGTCAAAAATACATTGTTGTTAATAATCGTAATTTATGAACTTGACTTAAAGTGGGGTTTGAGACCATCAGCATGTGTGCTTAGGTCTTATAAACATGTCCTAGAAGTTTTGCTACGTTTGGATGTCATTTGATGCTGTAACGGATGTTATATGTTTGCCGATGAGCGATTGGCTTTTGGCGATTTCAATCACTTGAGTGTAGCTTGAGTTAGATGCGAGTTTTTATTTGTTTTTCCGAGAGATTGAAAACCTCTTGTAGCCTCTATGCATTAGTCAAAAAATGCCTATGATTAAACAAATAGAGCCAAAAACAACAAAGGATCTGTTTTGAGAAGCATTTGGGGAGGTACCAAAGAAGTTGGTTACTGAGTCTACTCTATCAATGACTAATCCAAATAGTGTTGCAAAGATTCAAACAAAACCTAGGAATGTTTTTTTATCAAGATATGTGTAGATCCGCGTCCAATTTCTACAAAATCCACCACCAGAACATGCCATCTGTTGATTGAGATATGACTCGATCTGAATATTTGTTGGGTTGGAATATTGCTAGGTTGTATTTCTTCTAGGTCGGATTCTGATGAGTCTGATATTTTACGCCAAGAACATCTTTGGGTTGGACAGTTTATAACCATCAATTAGCACTTGTATTGGAATGAGTTCGAAGTATGGTAATGCGAGAGAAGATTTAGCCATGGCGTTTGTAGAGTTCTTTTTCTCACTAAAGTAAGTGAAGTCATTATACAAGCTATACACTTTACATCACTCCCATAATTTTGAGCTCTTATCATTATCGTCATCACCCTAGGTGATCTGCACATCTCCATCTTCATGTTCTTGCTTCTCCACAAAGGCTTGTCTAGTACTAACTTGTCTTTCTACATCTTCCTATTTTTCTTTTAGTCCATTGGCATATAAAATCTATTTACACTCTACTTCATTTTCATGCATTGAACTCATGACAGCATGCTCTTTTACCTCTTCATGTTGCTATGCATACTTCATCTTTGCTATCTCCTTTGCACACAAGTCCTCTTTAATAAACTTGTCATCCTCATTTATGAGCTTGTTGGCCATCGAAATAGACACGTTGAAAATAGGAAACTTTTTAAAAACATAATTAACAATAATTCTTACCCAAATAGTTTATGCACTTCAAACAAATGAAACCACCTTCAGCACTTGATAAGTATAAGACTTCCCTACCACCTATAGTTGAGTGATCATCAAATTGCATGTCTATGTCTATGATATGCGCATCTGGAGTTGCATCAGCATTTAGCTTTGGCACCTCAGTTGGTAATGTTTCCACATATGGCATATGATAGGAACCTGCAAAACTACACCACAAAAGTTGTAGCTTGTGTAATCAAAAAACATTTCTTGCATTCTTAATCAACTCTATTAATCTTGATAGACATTGATAATAGAAAACAAACCATTATGCACACGCTTCGGCTTTGCCGCTTTCAAAATTCTCTATTTCCAAGAGGGGTTGGCACTTTCTTTCTCTCGCCTAGTCCATCTAGCAAATCACATCCTGGTATGCATAACCACACTCCAGTGTGTACAAACCCACTTTGAAGGCCACAAAATACATGTACTTTCACAATGTATAAACACATGCATGGTACTTTGGAAACAAGGCATATTTACTTTCAAAGTATCGACCTATGAAAGGTACTTTGAAAGATAAAGGCATATATTTTGTCATTGTACCTATGATAGGTACTATAAAATCTACCAAGTAATACAACAATACATACAAAGTGCCCACGTGGGTACTCTTGATTGTACCTTGAATTCAAACTACCATATGCTGGAGCTATATATGGCTCACTCTACTCAACATTGGTTCCCATATATATTTGTATCTTGTACTCAATATGAATCAGTCTTTGGAAACGTACTGTCTCTTGTCTTGTCTCTCTCTTTCTCTCTACATCTCAACATGGTATCAAAGCGGTAACGATCACGCGACGATTCAATTCATGGTGACAATTAGATTCCAATAACTCTTTGGAGAAAAAGGCTTGAAACACAGCCCAAGATGGAGGAAGAACATATATTGGAAATGTCATCTAACACTTATAGGCCTTGCCTTTAAGAGATAGACTTGTTTTCACATCCGTCTTTATATCCGGGGCGTGTCTCAATCTATGAATATCACTCCATTTGTGTAAGAATGTATCGATCACATCCTTGTTGCGATCACGCTCTTCCCCATGAAACTCAGGAATGGTGATATTCTTATGTAATGCATTGCTACCTTCTGCAACACTTGTCTCTTGGACTCCTTGAGTCATGCGAGCTTGGTTCCCTTGAAGCGTGCCACTTGTGGCTCTTGAGCCGTCTGTGAATTCATAAATTTCACACAAGTAACTCTGTAAGATTGGTAACATTTGCATTGAGTGCAGAGAGGTTTCTTTCAAGTACACTTTGGCAATGTTCCAAAGTCTTGAAAGAAGCCATATCTACAAGCCCATGATCTCCTAGATCATCATCATCATGCATATTAGTGTCAGTAGCACTCATGGTGCCCTGATTTTGATCTACATGCTCAAAATAAAAAGTGTGTGTAGGTGGGATATCCTCACTAGCCATGGTAAACACACACTAATGTAAAGAGAGAAAATTGTCAACTTGTACCTTGTGAAATTGAAGTCTTTGTGTTTTGTATGCTCCGCAATTGCATTGCATGCAAACCTCACCTTGTGGGAATTATAACGCTTCACTTGTCGTTCTTCATAAGAACACCTTTGTTTCCTCTTCACAAAAACTTGTGGTTTTTGTGAAGGCTTTTGCTCACTTTGAAGCTACCTCCTTGAGGAAAAAAGAATTTTTGGAGGAAAACTTGCCTTCCTACAAGAAGTGAAAAGGAAGGTGAAACTACCTTCTTGAAGTTTGAAGTTTTTCCTTTCCTTCTAGATTTCTTTTAAACACAAGTATGCTATCTTTCCTTGTTATACACACACAAGGGTCAATAGCTTGATGGTTAAAGTG
>NW_028221436.1:4065064-4127637 GCF_014529385.1 Adiantum capillus-veneris
TTGGACACCGAGCATGTGGTAAACTCCAACAAGATCAATAGGGCATCAAGCGCAGGTCTAACTGTTCACACATGAGTAAAAACAGGTACAGGAAGAAGAAGCAAAGACCTTCCAAGCAACAAACATTGAAGCAGTTGTGGGTACCAAAGTCAGAGCTCTGCGGTGAAAATACCCCACAAAGTCAAGCTAAGGTCACACAGCAAGCAGTGCAACGAATGATCCCAGTCAAGCTACTGGAAGCACAAGGATACTATACAGGTAACACTCAAATTTGGTTGCCAAAGATTAAAGCTTCCCCTGAGATCATGAAGAAAACTCATGTAGCACAATGTGCCCAACAACGACAACCCAACTACGCAACCATGAGTGCTACAACTCCAAGGTGGATCCCTCGTCATTTACTACAGGAGCAAGGCTTTTACAAAGGTAACATCAATATTTGGATACTGAAGCCAAAGGACCATCAAGTCGAACAAGCAACAAGGCAAGTGGAAAAACAGGTCACACAAGGACCAAGGAAAACTTGGATTCCAAAACCTATAGCCGGAACTCAACAACAGAGGCCCACAACTAGTCTACAGCCTCTTATCAATAAACATAAAGCAAGGATACAAGAAGAAGTCATAGTTTTAAAGAACATAGTCTGGAAGAAGACTTCATCAACCATTGCTTCAACCTCAAAACCTGTCTCACCACGCAACATCAGTGTGCTACCAAAGCATAAAGAGTAGGTATTTGTCAATGTGTTTGACAAAATGGCATCACAAAACCAAACCAAAGAGAATGGCCTAAACCTCAATAACATATGGAATTGGATTTCAGGACGTGATCAAGTAAGTCCAAGTCACCATTAAAAATACATGGCATAAGAGTCTAGAGTCGGGCAGCTGAGCCACTAAATGAGCAAAGTGTCATACCCAAGCTTCAAGTCTAATATTTTCTCTGTGGTCTATGAGTCTAGCTAATAGATATAAGCTCAAGCTGGAGAGTTGAGCATACATAAAGTCATGTCGCTCATGCTGGAAGAGGTGAGCATAAGAGTCGAATTCGGTCTATTATTTTGTACGGTGGAGAAAACGGAGTAGTCCAAAAATACTCACACACTTGATGCAGTGAGGAAGAGTGGAGAAACCTCGTCAACAAAAACCCTTCTTGTGCGAAGTGATAGGTTTTGCTACACTTTCTCTAAGAAGAACCCCTCAATACTCTTCTCTGGCACGACATCTTGTTTAACATGCAGACACACAAAGCGTCATTTTGGCATAACGGCTAAATTTGGCAACCATTCGCCACAAAACTTCCCGAAAAGCTTCGAATGACCATCAACGATGAATGTCTACAACCAAAATCCAAGGCGAATCCATTTCACTTACCAATGTGGAAAAAGACGCTTTCGGGCAACTAAATGGCAAAAAATGTCCGATTTTGACTCTCGGACAAGTCTGTTTTCAGCTAGTAAAAGGTGGCGATTCAGGTCAATTCCTGCCTTCCCGGATCGATTTTGCGAGGTCTACAACTTTGAAGAAGAAACTTCTTGCAAATTCCTCACCGATTTTCTGATATTCAGCTCAGAAAATTTCAGGTTTTCTAAAAATTTCAGGTTTTCCGCTTTGGCGCAGTATGCAAGTTTGATGCACTTTTAGAAGAACGAGAGGTGCTCAAAATTAAGTGCATAAATTATGAGTTGAAAATGTAATTTCAGCTTCCGCAGAGCTTGTGGTTGCAGATTTTGTGGTAGATTTGGGCAAAGAATCACGGAGACGTATACACACCAACAGTGGTCTCTTGAAAGACGCGGTTTTTCGAAACACACAGATACAACTTCTTTCACAGGTTTCACAGGACACTTTGGCAAAAATTGGTGTAAAAACAATCAAGGTCAACCTGAACCACATAGACGACTTCCCAACAACTCACACAAGCTCGGGATACAACTCTCAAGGACTAAGATCAAGAAAAGTCTACTTCGAAACCAAAAGACGAACTCGAAGACTGAAATGCCTATAAAGGGGGCTTTTAGCTAAACTTGTGATTTTAAAAGTTGAAAAATAGCTCCAAGGGCATAGGGCACAAGCACAGCACAAGCCTTGCATGAAAAAAGCATTTTTGACAAATCAGACATCATACCCATATGATGTCTCACATCATTTTTGCACATAACACTCCACTTCTGAGTTCATATTCACTATATACATGCTAAGACCATCCAAAATACAAAGTTACAGGAGATTTAGAGCTAGTTAATCGATTGCAAACCCAAAAAACGCAAAGAAGGGCATAAAATCGACATATGACCCTAGACTTGCAAAAATAGCTCCAAATCAAGTGAAACTTTGTAGGAGTGGTGTAAATAACATGCACAAGCCATCTGGATACCAAAAGTGCAATTTGGCCAAAAAAGACATCATACCCATATGATGTCTTTTCACTCATTTTGGGCCAGAACTTAATGTTTTTCATCATATTCTCAATACACACATAGAATATAAGCCACACAACAAGTTTGGTACCATTTGGACAAGTATATGGCCACATTAGTCTACTTAGCGAAAAAATTCTGACCTAAAGCCTATTTTTATCCAAATTCAACCATATTCAACTTCAAATGATGATTTGAGTACAAACAGTACTTTACCACCATGTAAGGAGCTCACAGAACCAAAATCATGCAAAAAATCCACAAAAGACGTTATACCCATATGATGTCTCATGGAGAAATTTTGACCCAAATTCTTTTCAAATTCCATAAGATCATTGCAGAAGCCATTATAAAGCCAAATCCAAGCCAAAAAACCAAAATGAGCCAAATTGGGCCATATGGACATCATATGGGTATGATGTCTCCAAGGCAGTTTGGCACATTTCAGAGCTATTTTGACCATACAGAATTGTTCAACATGTGATATGAGAGCCATCTACAAAGTTTTATCCCATTTGGATCCCAAAAGCCAATCCTCACTCAATATCTCAACAAAAGCCTGATTAGGACTAAAGTGGCCATAACTTGACCAAATGAGATCCAATTGCAAAATTAGGCATATATCTATGATGTACATGCTATCAACTATATGCATATCAAATATCAAGTGATTTTGAACACTTCGATATCATACCCATATGATGTCTCTAGCATGAAAATGCACCCAAAATTCATATTTTTCCATATGCATTGCATCCTTAGGCCCTGAATAGCTTATGTTTCAATTTTGAAGTCATTTGGATAGTTAAAAGCTTAGTTTCAGCAATCAGTACGAAAAAGACGCTAACTTTTGAAATTGGAGTTACAGAAGCTATGGATACAAGAAAGTCGCCTACAAAGCGGAAAAGAACCATCAAGGACAAAATAGCAGAAGCAGAACCCAACACTGAAGCCTACGAAGACATGGATGGAAGAGGCAATCCTTGAAGAGCAAGGAATCAAGGTTTATCAAGGGAAATTCAGAGATCCTAATCGTCGGCAACCAAAGAGCCATTGGGATTCCACTGAAGCAAAGCTCAAAGACGTCATGTCAGGGACGACATGAACGCGGAGGGGGGGAGTGTTGAGCCGAAGGACAACACAACCACACTTTTGCAACTATTCATTGTAATAATTGTCTTGCCGACATTATTTTTCATTGAGCCAATCATTTGTAATTAGCGGAACTCGATTGAGTTTCCAGATTGTATTCCATTCAAGTAGGCAAGATAGTTGTGCCCGCATTTGTAAGTAGAGATGATTTCACACCTCCAAGGCTGAGGTATAAAAGCCAACTTTTGTAAACCTAAAGAAGACTTATCATTAATCAAAAGTGGAGTTTTTGAGCGCCGTGACTGTGTCTGAGAGAGAGTGAGAGAGAGAGAGTCTTATCCTCTTGCTACACGAGCTACGGAGCCACCATTGAAGAAGCGACACCGCCATTGCGATAGCGACGGCGAGGGCTATGCACCAATACCAAGCGTGCGTGCATTTGGCTTCTACGCGAGGCGAGCTCCCGCGAGCTTCTTTGTGAGTTTTCTCTTGATCTGTGTGTCGGAATTCAGCGTGCTATATATCGATAGAACCGCAGCGAGTAGAACTACACATTAGAACCATTGAAGTCGAGATTCGGTGACCTGTAATTTTCGGCCTGTCTTCATACGCGATTACCGCACGGAGTGTTTGCAGGTTGAGATTAGAGTGTAAATTCATAGGGTACTGTCCTTACGTGGTGTATAGATTCCCCCTTGAGTTTGAGGCTGATTCGATGACTTTTGATCATGTTTCGGATAGCGTTTACTCGTAGGACGGATTTCAATCATTTGCGTTTTTAGAAGTTAGATTGGATTTCCTTGATAGTGATTGTCTCTAGAAGGTCGAGTAGGTAATTGACACCCATCTATTTGTTTCCATGCGCCTGCGGGTCAAGCTCCGTCCTCGTCTGACATTCTTGTTTGTTGGTTGAGTTCTCGCTATGACAGCATCCGCTAGCGTCGTAACCGCCCAACATCGATCAATGTTTGGGGGCTGTTCTTGAGTTTCTGAAACCATTTTCCCCTTCGCCACGTTATCTCCATATCTGTTGTAATCTTCAAGGTTACTAACTATCAGATAGTGGTTCCCCTTTTCGTCTCGGAATCTATCTCCATCATCATAGACTCGAATTATCTCGAGTCTCTGAGTCGGTCTTTCTTCAAGACAAATGCACTTGTGTCCTCGATAGTCAGAATAAACTAAGGCTTCCCTCAAGTTTGTTCCTTCTAAGAAGATCATAGTGAACTTGGAATCATTCAATGGATTTAGGGAGGTGCTTCCTCCTGGCATTGGTCTGTCATAAGTGAAACCTCCTGGCTATTGACTACCCATCATGAAGAATGATTTGTCTGATGAAGTGTTAGTATCACTACCCTCCTCAATAATTGGTGCTAGTGGATCTAACCTTGCCTGCGTTACACTCTCCTCGGTGGACACTAAGCTACCTTGGTCACCTGCCACCTTTTGGTCTCTAAAATGTATCTTCTTGACCTTAAATTCATCAAACTTGTCAATACAATTTATCACAATTCCAACCACTCACCTGGCTAAGGATCAGTCTCCGCACAACTTCTTGCTTCTCTAATGAATATACATGTACACAAGCATTTAATTTCGGCAATTGAATCAAAGCATTTAACTGCTAGAGGTTATCTTAGTAATGATTGGTATAACTGGAGAGTTAACCTCAACCACTACTATATTTTATACATTGCTGATGTTTTGGATTAGGTCTGCTAATCTGGAACTGTACTTCCCTCGGATGTTGGTCAATTTACGTGAAAAAGTCTTAATTCTGTCTTTGCTCCGTCAAAAGGTCAAACAAGGTCCAAATTCACTTCTGAAAGAAATTCTGGAACCCTTAAGCCAAATGGAACCTCACTGTATAAGCTCAGTCAACTTTTCCTTTCACTAAGCCCCAATAGACATCCTACGCGTAGGATGTCTCCTGCTCTGTTTTGCTTGGATTCTTGCACTATGAATTCCCCTTGATGTGCTGAGTCCACAGCTCTTTTTACTTTTTGATTTGGACACCTATAAGCTGGTCAATGGATCAAAAATCTGTTCTGACAGCCTGCTGCTAGTCTTGATCACTCTAATCAACTCCAAATTGGACCAAAATTGACTAGGAGGCTTGCCTCAGGCTATACAACACCCTGCTAGGCCTACAGTCAGTATCTGGCTTCAATTTCTTGCTTTACACATCCTACATGTAGGATGTCTTTTTGCTCTTAATGGATTCAAATGCAAAGCATAGGCTCCCCTTGAGGTGCTGATCACTTTGGTATGCTCAAAATTAAGTTTGGAGTGCAAAATCACACAGATGACATCCTACGCGTAGGATGTCTTTTTGGCCTGTTTGACCCCAGACTTGACCCACAGCTTCCCCTTGATGTCAGCAACCCAGTGGTATGCTTAGATTTTGGTTTGGATTTCAAAAGTCCCCAATTTTAGCTGTTCTAGCCTTTTTTAGTCAAAAGTGCTAAAGTCTGCTTAGAACCCAATTTTCTCACCCAAATGAGATGAAACCTCTCTCAATCACTCAATATATCATGCAGATCATGCTCATGCAGCCATCCTATGGTTTTGGTCTTAAAATAATGCTTTGGCACAATTTGGGTAGGATGTCTGGCAATTTCAGTCTATCTGGCCTTATCTTGTCAAGATATGGTCAATTTCTACTTTCCAGGTGAAAATAGGGTAAACCCCACCTTCTGAACACACTGGTCAACTCAAAATTCCAAAATTCCCACCAGATTAGCCTGTAGACATCCTACGCGTAGGATGTCTCCTGGCTTAAAATTATTTTTTTTCCTGACAGAAATGCTCATGATGCTTTGCAGCTCTATCAGAAACACTCACAGTAACTTTTGGACTTCACTTCAGCTTTCAAACACACTTTTGCGTCTTTTATAACCTTGTGATGAATCCAACAAGCAAGTATACATGCATGAAATGCTCTAGATCCTGAATCGTGATGTCCTACTTACTCTATTCCTACTCATCATGTGAAATGGTGATAATGGTGTTTTGGTTGCTTTCTGGCCTCTCCGGACTCTCAAGCTCTCCTCTCACCGCTTCTACCACTCCAACTCCTACTCAAGAACTCAACTAATATCTAAAACTATCTCAGTCTACCTAAATCTACCTAAGTCGAAGGATCTAATCCCTATCCTCAAGGACTAGTATCGATCACCTACCTAAGGTTTTTGTCCCCAGCAGCAGCGCCAATGTTGGACGGATATGCCGCTACGGACGTCAACACAACGAGAACTCACCTAACAAGATTTGTCAGCGAAGGACGAAGCTCGACCCACAACCCCGTGGAAGCAAGCATAGGGTGTCAACCTAAACTCGACCGACTCCTAACTAATTCCTACAAAGGTCTCTACCCAATGTCTAAGTCATAGTCTTCAGGAGTGCATAAGAGGATACTTCCTACAACGCTTTCTAGAGCCGAACACCCATCAAACAATCTCGAAACACCACAGAACTTGAAGGAGACCCTACTAACACCAATAGTCGCTCTCCCTAAGGACTATGAACCAAAACCCCAACCTGAAACACCCGGTGCAAAGTCACATAGGATGTCTGGCCAAAATTTGCAAGTCTTCATTTTCGAAATCTAAAGTGCCTAATGTGTATCTCTACTCAATGCGAACGCGTGGATATGCTGCAATGCAAAATCGGACAATGTATGCTCACCGAATCACCAGATGAAGCTCATAGATGGAGCTCGCAAAACCGAACCGTACGCGTGCAATGTAGGTATCGACGCGTAGCTCTGATCGGGGGCAACACGCTACACTTCTCCGCACTCGATTCCGACCACCGGTACGCGCGTAGCATCAAGGTGAAGCTCTCACTCTCTCTCGTACACAATACGCTCACTCACAGACTTCAAACGTTTTTAAAATGACAAAGGTTTTTTTGTTAAGGTCAAAAAGTGGTATAAATACCTTACAATTCTCAAACCCTAATGTTCCAAATTAACCATCTACTCAATCTAAATGTCAAAACTGGGATACAATCTGGAAACTTCTGTAAGTCCCAATATTTACAAGGTGAAATGTCAGGTTTTCTCAATGAATGAATAATTACAAAAAATAATAATCTGCCGAGCCGTCATTTTCCGTAGGGTGTGTATAGCTTCTAACAGAAGTCTCAACTCAATCTCAACCCTAGTCCTATAATTTTTTTTCTTTTATTTAAAGGAAGATACTAAAGAATGGTTGAAAGACTACAAAAAGGAGTTACATTCAACCCAACCTCCCCAAGCTTGAATCATAGCTCTAAGTTGGACCCACTATCTATAATTCCTTTTTTGGTTGGCTAGTGTTAGGTGGTCCCTCTTAGGCTATAGTTCTGGATACCTACTCTCACGGCTATCATAGTCTCTGACTTTGCCGGTTTAAGGGTTGCAGGTCCAACCTACATTACTAATCATAATTTTCTATTGACTTTCAAGGTCACAAACATTATAAACTGATTGCTCGCATGAGAGTCATCCACGACCCAAAGAAGCATACAAGGATTTTAGAACAAATTAGGTTGAACCTGAAGGATCATTCTCCAAAAAAAACCTTGGCTGTTAGGACTAGACCTTTTTTGGCTTGACGTGCCAAAAGCATTGTTACTTCTTACCCTAAGTAATCCCTTGCTTACTAAAATTTTTATATAGTGCAGACCCTTTGCTCTTTCACAAGGCCTGGAATTAAACTTTGAACCCCTATCTGTGGCAACCTCTCTTGTCCTTAGATGTATTTGCATTCTCAATGTTTCTCAATTAATCTATGATTTGGCCTTAGCCACAGAACAAAAGCTATCTATCTTACACATGATTTCTTTCAATGATTAGGTCAAGATATTGACTACCTTGTACAAGGACTTTAAATATGGGGTTGCTATTATTTCCCATTACATAGCCCAGCTACCTATATTTTCTCTACAATACCAACAAGAGCTATCCTTGTTCTCCTTTTCTCGCGCTGAGCTATCTAACTTTCCCAAAAAATTATTTGGCCTCAATCCATCTTTTATTAGTACCTGTGCTACTCAAACTATCCCTCAAATAGGTGGCATCTTTTGTAGAGATAGTGTTGCACTTGAAGCTGTCAAGGAGTTTTAAAACAATCTTTACTCTTAGTGACTCTAATCTTTAGGAAATGGTACCCAAAGTGTCCAAAGTTTTTCCTTTCTTACTTGTTGGAAAAACTGAAATTGAGTCTTTTCAAGTGGATGATCAACTCTGGATTTTTCCTAACAAAGCCTTTTTGGCACCAATTCCTAGTGAAACTTGGGTATATTTGACTAATCTACCTACCTCCATAGTTGAGGAATGTAGACTCGGGTTTCTGAAAGAGGGACAGTTCCTTGACAAAGGGGAACTCATAAAATCCCCCTTCAACCTTAACTTTATTGACCATTTTAAATGCTCTTCTAATACAGGACTCTACATTTGGACAAAAGGGAACATAGAGTTTGCTAAAAGCAATCCTGACTTCTACACCAAACCAATCTGGAATGTATTTTAGCCATATGTAAAACGTGCCTTCAAGTTTCTTGACCCCAAAGCCTCACATGAATCTAGCATTGTGTGGTTTGACCATGTTATCTGGTATATCCTCAACCATCTTGACCAACTTTTCTCGAGAAATCGGTGGACTTTCATTTATCCCTTATCTGCTCTTGATTAGGAGGCCAAGCCAAACAATTAGTGGTTCTCAAATTGCTTTTAATATTTTTTGTGGGATTATGTTTGATATCCTTAAAGAACTCAAATATGATAAACCAGGGATTTATTTGACCACTTATGTCAACTATAGAGGTGCTAAGATAAGGTTCTTGACTAACAACAAGCAAAGATAAAGTGAAAATGTAAGTATGCATCAAGTTATCATGCATATTTCTACCATTATGGTGATCATTATAAAATTCATGGTTCTTCTTGCCAATATCATCATAAAATTGGATACATATTCATTAAGAGTTCCAAGTTGTAATTTGGATATCACTAGATATGGGTAGGAATTTGGTTAGTATTGATCGAGTTGTGATGGCCTTGGATTCCCGAGGGTGCATAAGTGAGGCCTAGGTATATAAAACATTGTGCAACCATGTGATACCTTGTAATCATATGTAATCTTCAGAGAACTTATGTGTGTGTTGGTCTGGTTATGGCTATGGATCCTTTGAGCTTCTCTATTCTCATAGGACCATGCTTGCTTAATATTTTAGTACTTGATTCTCATATTGTCTCCATGTTCTTGTGTCTTTGTTTCAAATATATTTCTTTCTTATTATTTTAATGATTGATCTACATGTTTTTGTCTATTATTCATGCATGCACATGATAAAACAAGGTACCACTACTAAGTAGTGGTTAATTTCTAAATCTTTCTCTTGATCGCTTGGTAGTTTATAACAATACCTTGTGTGCTTTGATTAGAGGTTAATTTCTATGTTTATTTAGTGCATACTTGGCTCATTAAGAGATCCATGTGTGTGTGTGTGTGTGTGTGTGTGTGTAGCCTTTGGAACAAAAATGGGAAGTTGAGAGACAAAGCAAGTGATAAATCCACTACAAAGCCAAAGATTAGTGGAATAAAATGCACCACTTAAAACTATGCAAGATCAAGGAGTTAGATGTAGCAAAATGAGCAATTACTTCACAATAAAACTTAACTACAACACGTAGTAAACTATCCACACATTAAAATTTCAAATTCTAATAATAGAGCATAAAACCTAACTTTGAAGGCCAATATATGAGGTTTTACTAGCATAAGGATGATCTATTGCAAATAATCACAACCAATGATATCCATAGGAAGCAAAAAAACAAAGATGCAATCAAAGTCTCCCATTTCTTCTTATAACTTGTCAACAAGGTAAATGATAACTCTGCAACTATCATCAAAAGCTTTACCATAAGCAAAATCTAAATTGTCAATATTAATTACATTCTCTTGATTGTGTTGGGTCATGATTTAAATTTCTTACATGTGTATGCTACCCTATTGCTTAGCACTTCCAAAACTTTCACTATCATTTCTCTTATCCCTTGAAAATTAGCACTCGAGTAACTACACTTGTGGTTTAGAATAATGTTATTTGCAAATAGTAAAGTCAGTTTAACAGTGAAAGGTTGGTATCAGTTCCTATCAGGCGACTAATAGCTCAATAATGATTAAGTCATAGGCAAGTCTTGAAAGACCATAGATTTTGATGGTATCCCTCGTACCCTATAAATAGGCATACCAACCAAGCTATTAAATTCCAGTTGCACTTACCCTATTGCAATGAACACTCTAGCATTTCATAGATTACTCAAGGACCTCTCTTCTTAGGCAAGAAGAGAGAAACCTCAACTTTGATATCAATGTCAAAAAATCTAATACTTACTTGTAGATTAGACAAAAATAAACTATGAAAGGAGAGGAACATAGGTTGTGTCAGACTGGTTTCTTTATAGAAATGCACATCAAAAATACTTTAATCATGCACATAATTCAAAGAGAATACCCAATTAAGACTAACAACTCGATGAGCACAGGATTTTCTTGGAGCCAATCCCCCCTCGTTAAAAGGACTTGTATTGTAATTATCTCAAAAGAATTTCACCTTAACGCTTTTCAGACTTCATACTTAGAGTCTAAAGAGTTATCTAATGACTTGAGCTAAGCATAGTCACTTTCTATTTTTAGACTCCTATAATTACTCTCGATCATCTCCTTTGTCCTTTACCTTCGATCAAGGCTGCCAAGGATACAATTATCCTTCATTGATTTGTACATATGACTAAAGATAACTAGTTAAAAATTATCCTTTCTCTTTTCTGGACTTCCCCCCTTTTGGTCCTAGGCCTTGCTCTCGATCATCTCCTTTGTCCGATAACCTTTGATCAATGACGCCCTTGCTCTTTTATGGACTTTTCCCTTTTGGTCACAAACCTTGATCGGGTTGTTCCATTAGAACTTAATCAATTTCACTTGTTCTCTTTTAATGTTCCCTAAACTTAAGTAGCTAATTTAAGTTTTACAATACTCTTAGAAGCTTAGAAATTAATATTCAAGACAAAAATCAACACTGGGACTAACATCCATGTGTCTTAGAAAAATTATGGGTTATGGCTCCAAGAAAACTCTCAAGAAGACAAAGTGGTAGATAAGAACTAGATAGCAAAGCACTATCGAAAACTGACAAATAGCATCTTGTAAATACTATTTGTAAAAGATGACCACAAAACCAAGAAAACATTAAGAAATAGGTGTTCCAGCCAAAACTATAGTGCTAAACCACCTCTCAAACGTGAAAAGCTAGATCCTATTCACCAATATAGAATCGAGTAACAAAGAATTCTCAATAGTGTCACCAATAAGAATAACAGTCATATAGTCATACTGAATTGTGAAAATGATGCTAGTGTTTATGCATAGCTCTCCTTGACAACGATTAAAGCGCAATATGGTATCACACTAAATTTGAAGTATAATTACAGAATTTCTTTCAAAAGAGACTGCTAAAACGACAACAAAGGCTACTACTAACTATAAAGGCTTGGAGGTCATGGCTGTCACACTAGATATTGAAAAGCATGTAGAGAAAGAAGGTAATTGTAGATAATATCTCTTGAAGAGATAATAGAAGAATTGTCTTTTGATGATATATGTGTGTTGCTAACACCAATGCTATGAAGAAACTCAAATATTTTTTAATATCTCCTTTAGGACAAAGAGAGCTACATATACAAGTGCGAGTTGTCGAATAGTTAAAACAAAGTCAAGTATAGCTTGCTTAAAGTCAGTTTTGGTGCTATTGGCCTCTAACATCATCAAAGCCACATATATTAATAAGGAAAAATCTAAAGTAGATCTTTTTAATGCCTCAAATCTCAACATTCTGTTTCCATCCACATCATAGTATCTACAAGGCCTCACCTCACTAAATAAAGGAAATGCAACACATGAGTCTCAGATAAGTACAAGGGAAGGCTCACCATAGTAAGATACAAACAAGAAGCCATAGATATATCTACCAAATATCCTTCCATATGAGATCAAAAGAGAAAATATGACAAAAAAATACTTTTGTTAAGCAATTATGTTTATATCAGTGATTCAATATGATAGAAGATCCACATGAAGCACAGAAAAAGTAAATATTGAGCTATAAAACAAAGATGCAATCAAAGTTAAAAAGCAAGTATATCCACTACAAAACCAAAGATTATATAGGTTGAAATCAAACATAAACCTATCAAGACAAAGAAGGTTATTGAAAATAAGAAGTTGGATATCCACAAAGGGGAAAAATAACCAAATCAGTTACTCAAAAAAGGATACACATGCAGTTTAAAACGGAGATGCCCATAAAGGAAGACTGCTTAATACTGTTGAGATTAGAAGTAAAAATTTATGTAATATCTGATGGTACTATGCTTTTGTTAGAAAAATCCACTCTAGGATCAACGTCGATGTGTCTTAGAAGAATTCTACTTCATGGCCCCAAACAACTTGTAAGAAGAGCTAATGGTAGGTAAACATAACATCATGCAAACACTACATTTGAAAGATAAACACAGCAAGAGAACTCTAAAGGACATGTGACAAGACTACAATGTTAAACCACCTCCCAAATGTGCAAAGCTACATCTGTCTTAGTGTTTTGGTTTTAAGAGATGGAAGTGTTTGATTGTTGTTGTTTGTTTCCACTAGATTTTTCCAATTTTACTCTCTTTCTTGGTTGATGTTTTCTTGGTGCCTTGATTTTCTTCACCCTCTTTACATTGGTTGTAATCGTTGTTTCTCCTTCAGTGGCATTTGATAAGAAATTTTGGCCTTTTGTTTTATGTCATTGGCATTAAAGCCTTTTACTGCTTTCTCACATGGGTCACATAGTGGACCAACCTACTAAAGTATTTGGTGCCAATGCAATACCCTCATGTTTGACCGTATTGATATGAACCCTTTCCATACTTCAAGATGTCACTTTGCGTGAGCTTTATCAGCTTTCCTATGCTTGCTTTTAAAGCTATTTCACACTTATGTATCGACTTCTTACTGTGGGTTTTCCTCCTTTGGAGGTTTTCCACTCGTAAATTGATAAAATGCAATCACAAAGAAAGTTTTTGATTTTATGGCTATGGATTCCTTTAGCTTCTCCATGCTCATGGGAGTGGCCACGCTTTAAATACAAAGCTTGTTACTAATTTTACTACATGATTATCATACTATCTCCATGCTCATGTACCTACATTTGCAATATAATGTGAGTATGCACATGATTAAACAAGGTATTGATGCTATCTACTCAATAATTTTCCAATCTTTCTCTTGATTGTTTGATAATTTGTAGCAATATCCTGTGTGCTTTTATTGAAGATTATTTTGCATGGCTTGAGGAGTGTAGACTATGATTACTATTTTTTATTAGTACATACTTTGCTGATGAATAGATCCATGTGTGTGTGTGTGTGTGTGTGTGCGCGCGCGCGTGCATGCGTGCGTGGGTGTGTGTCTCATCCACACATCCTTCTCGATTCTCTTGGTTTTGTATAGGCTTGTAGTAGAAATGGAAAATTGAGATACAAAGCAATTTATGTTTTTGTGTGTATATGGCCTACCATTTACATAAAGTCTTTGGCATGCATGTGAGTAATGCCTCTTTCTAGAAAGGAGGTTGCATTCAGACAAAAACCATAAGTGTTCATGCTATGGATGTATCATCAGATGATGTGATGGATCCCATCCATATATGGGTCCATAAAATCATAGAAGAGTCACCTTTGAATGTCTTTGGAAGACTAGAAGGAGCTATCATATACTTAGCACATCCATAGTACTAGTCTGCAATTAACTATTTACATTAGAGAATATAAACTATTGGACAATGCATAATCACCACGAGTCCTGCTCTCAAAGCCGGGAGGCAAAAGCTGTTGCAAGATATCTAGTGGAAGTTCTGGGATTGCACGACCATGTCGTGTGTGAGAGTGACAAGCAACTTGAAGCATAGATGGTCTCCTTATCATCATCTAGAGATGCATATCCTTGTATATGAAATATTTTTTATATTATCTATATACCTAACCATAAGAATATAAAGAAATAATGATTAGAATAAAGAACACTAACCATAGGCTGATTTTGGTGTAGGTGTTGTGCATAAGCATAAACATCCCAGTTCGACTCCTGTGAATGACACTGACATCTATCGCACCAACATGAAATTCGTTGCTCCTCATAATAAGGTGAAGGTTTACAATCACATGAGTTGGTACTCTCTAGAGGTGAAAACGCTCTTTTTAATGTCCTATCATAGGAGCACGATCTCATGCTTGTAATATAGAGACAATGATATTTGAGAGAAATCTATAGCTACAAAACCAAAAAAGAGGTTATACTTGATTTAAATAAAGTAGTGTAAGTGTTTATTAACATGAAAATAACATAATACCTTGTTTCCTTTTGTGGTGAACACAAACATCAGGCATGCTACGGTCCTTAAAAATAACAAATCTGTAGGATTTTTTGAGTCATGGGTCCATTTTTTACACAAGATGTGATTACTTGTGATTTTACAAATTGAATCTTATATTAAGTTATTTCTATATATTCACATTAAATGTAACTTTAATATTATTTTGTTTATTTAGGAGGAAGTAGATCCCAAGGTGGGAAGACCATGTGTCCCACTTGAATCACATAAGCAAGCACGACTTTATAGCTACCTTTGTAATTATATATGCTTACAAGTTTTTATAGCATTCAATTTAGGATGATCAAAATGAGAACAATCTTGAACTTTATAGCTACCTTTGTAATTATATATGCTTACAAGTTTTTATAGCATTCAATTTAGGATGATCAGAATGAGAACAATCTTGAACTTTGGACCTTTCTTTGTACAGACCAAAGATTATGGCCATGCCTCAATACTAGCAGACATCAAGATCACCACCTATCATGGATTTAGTACCATGTATACGTCTATTCACTTCCACGAAATACAACATGTTGTGAGTATTTTCACTAACTTTGAGTTATAATTTTAAGCTAAAGTAATTTTTTAAAATAGATTTTTATTATTGAGAGATCTAACTTAACTCTTATTAATGGAGGAGGTTCACAATGAGAGAAATCTAGATCTTATTGCTAGAGAAAAGAAGTAGGTAGAAGGATAGATGAGCAGCATGCACGTGTTGTATTCTCATAGCAGACACCTCCATGTGCTAAGAAACAATAAGACAACAATATTGATATTGATACACAATCAATAGTGACACTTTGTTGTAATTTAAACAGATTGATCATATAACACATTGAAATTGTATAATTATATATAATTTAGATCTATATATTCAGTTTGCTTAAGTCAATTCTTGTATATTTGTATATTGTCAAGTTTATTTGAGTTTAGATAATCTATAATTCAATTTGTTTGTCTAATCCTACAATGTCTAGTAAAACGAAAAACATACAATAATCATCCATACTTTCGATTTTGTATGTGCAAAAATGCTTTAGTCACCACTTGTCTTTTGTTTTAATGTATATACAACACTCTCAAGTGTACACTATCCACTTCAAATTTTGTTTTTTTGCATGATTTACATGTGTATGTGTTTTTATGTGTGAATGACATGTGTATATGTATTGTGTGCGTGTATGAGAGAGAGAGAGAGAGAGAGACTTTTAACAGTCGGGGAGCTCTCAAAATTAGGAGCTTCTCTATTTTGATCTTAAAAGGAAATGGTGTAGTGTCATTGAGCTGCATCATTTTTAGAGGCGTTGCTTAAGCGAGACCGTCAAAATTTAATTTTAGGTGTTGAATATGTGATGATAAGTGTTGCTTAAGCCACACCTTTTTTTTCTCTTATGTAACATATTTTGTGTCTCTAAAAGTGTTTCTTATGTGACGTTGCCACAATGGAACTTTTCCTTTGCTTAAGTGACATTCTAAAGTGTCTCTACATACAAATGCTTCTAATAATGATAGCCTTTGGATAGAGTTTGCAAAAACAAAACTATTGTGAAGTTAATCAAAATTATGGCCATGGAAAACAAAGATTACTACCTATGCAAAGAGGCCAAGGAAAATCAAAGCACCAATAAAACATCAACAAAGAAAGACAGTAAAGGTCAAAATCATACAAGAAACAAACAAGAATCAAGAAGAAAAGATGGATTTTGACTAGGTCTTTTTATTACAATGGTTTTGTCTTTTGAACCACAATAAGGTTCAACAACCTACAATAACATAAGTCTCTCAAATCTTTGATGTTAGATGAGGCCTATAGAACCAAGATTCTACTTCTAAGATCTTATTAACCTACAAAGAGAGCCAAAGCTCTCAACGACCTTTCAACCTCCATGGAAAGCTTCTAATGGTGCCCAAGGATAGGCACTAGAATGGGAAAACGGGAGTGTTAACTGGATTCAACACAAGTAACAAAATGCCACCAAGGTTCTTGACAAAATGACAAGGGGATAAAAAAGTGATAATTCAAGCATGTATCAAGTTATTGATAGACGTTGCTACCAATATGGTGATCATTATAAAATCCACGGTTCTTTTTGTCAGTGTCTCATTGTATAATTGGATACACATTCATTAATATTTCCAAGTTGTGATATGGATGTAACTAAGTATGCTTAGGCAAGAAATTGAGTTAGTATTGAGTTGTGCTGTCTTTTGATTCCCAAGCAATCAATGCATAAGTGAAAGCCTAGGTATATAATACACTATGCGAAGTGCAAAGGGACTTTGTAATTTTGTAAGAATATTGAGTATGTGTGTGGCTATGGCTATGATTCCATAAGCTTCTCCATGCTCATGGGACTACACTTGTAATCATTGCAATACTTGTAATCATTTTACTACTTGATTCCCATACTCTTTCCGCCCCCACTTGTGATATAATGCTCGCTTATCATTTTACTAATTGATTTCTATACTTCCATCAGTTATTCCTGTGCACACATGAGTAATGTGTGTGTGTGTGTGTGTGTGTGTGTGTGTGTGTGTGTGTGTGTGTGTGTGTGTGTGACACGTGTGGGGTAGGGAGTGTGTATGTCTAGGTGCATGCATGCCTCCCATTTCTTTTGGTTTTGTTTAGGCTTGCAACCAAGATTAATGTCAAGGGAGCTCTTTGTTACAGGTGGTCACCCATAACTTAAATAGGGATTATTTTAAAACAAATAAACACTTGAGCATGATCAGCTAACCCTCTCATTAATGAAAAGAATCAGATACCAAAGGTCTATTTGGGAAAGAATATTTTTGTAGCCATTCCTCATTTAACTTTGTCTAAATTTTTCTTCAAAGTTCCTTGCATGTAACCGGCATTATTGAATCTTCTTCAAGACACCTTTCTAAGCAGTAGACTAACTGACTATAACTATGATCAAGGTATAATCTCAAACATGGGGGAGTTCTAAGTTTTAGATTATTAATCAAGATTGCACAATATAAACTAAGACTTAGATTTTATGGCTCATTGATTTGGATTGAGTCTAAAAAGCTTTCTTTTCTAGTATATTCATATATTGGCTATCACTTGAATTATAAATAACATTGTACCTAAGCCATCCTTCACGGGCATTCTAAAAGATAGAAAAATTTATGCAATGTTGCATTCAAATTCGACTTGAACCATCCCAAAAAATTTCATTATTTGCACGGAGTCTCCATAGAGTAGCTAAAATAAGAATTTATACATCACTCCATAATGACAAATCAACTACCTACTATGAACATTCTTTGAAAGCGTATCCAAAGAGTTGATCTCTTTCTTGAGTCCAAAATCAAGAATTAATAATAGTGTGATCATAGAAGGTGCTAATATGTATGTAATGTTGAACAAAGTCAAAGTGGATAGGCACAATATAACCAATCAATGATTAGCTAAGGTAGTACGTGAGTAATTGAGATACTATATATAATGATGTGAAGGGCCATGTCTAGGGAGAAATCAAAAGCTCAACTTATACTGAAAAAATCCTCTTAGCACAAGTATGATCATTGGCCGGTAACCACAAAGGTTTGAGTGGAGTGGTGTATTATAAGTTGCACAATCATCTGCAACTAACCATGAAGCAAATTAACACAAATAGCAACCTCAAGTTGTGTTATTCTCCCATTAAAAGTTGATTACAACACTTGGAAACAAGCACAACGCACATAGATGACCATGGTGAATACCAACATAAGGGACAATACAACAAAAACACTTTCAATGAGGCTATCATTATAGGCACATTGGTTGAAAAGAGGTAAAAAGACACATATTGCAATTGATAGTTTCACCTTATGCTTCTTCAAGGAAGGCAATTATAAAAAAGACCACAATAAAAGTTTAAAAGATTATGAAAACAACAAATGTGGGTATGGAGATGCTTGGGAAGCCTTTTCACATCAAAAACACATATTCTAGTAAGAAGAAAGACCTCAAGTTCAACTATTTCAATAGTTTTTTCTTTAACTCAAGGACTTTATAGCAAGCAATTATAAAATCCTAGGATCTTGCACATTCTCAACTGAGTGGGAAAGCCATTTTGTGCTTATTGAGAGACTATATGAATAACCCTCATGAATAGAGCTCTTGATACCATAGAGGGAAATCAAGGCAAAAAAAGAAAAGGGTATTCCCCTCAAATCTCCACTTTTGCACACTGGATACATTGTGTAGAATTAATGAGAAGATTTTGCACCTTTATATAGCATTTGTATGGAAATCAAAACCTTTATCAACTAGGGAAAGGGCTCTAAAAATTATTGAAAGAATATGGGGGAATGTGGTGATTGAAACAAACCTCAGAGGTCAGGCTTCTATTGGTCGGGTGAAGGTCACAAAATTCTTGGAAATCCAAGAGAATTTTATGTATCTATTTTTTAGTAAAATCAATGCAAGGCCCTACAAAATGTTGTGAAGGGCCATGGATTTGATGGCATAATAAGAAATTAGAAGGAAAAAGTGTAGAAAGCCTTGGATAGAGACTTCTCTTATTGTGATAAAACTCATTGGGGAAATAATGATCTCTCCAACTTCAAGAAAGAGCTCAATAGATTTTAGGAAAGCTATGACAAATGCTTGGAGTGTAGAGCATTTCAGACACTATATGATAATAGTTGCTAATTATGATTCTACTAATTTACTTTAACACTTTTGCATAATTGATTGAATGAATTTTGTTTTTTGTGTAGCATGTTATCTACAATTACACTCCTTGGTTTATAAAGAAATATGAAAATTTGTCAATAATCGTCCACTCAAGGTATGGAGAAGTCCCACTATTAAGCAAAGACCAAGTTTTTCAAGCACAATAGACATAGAGGAGGAGCTCAAAAAGCTAATAGGCTTGCTTGAAATATTCTAGTGGTTTTAGAAAACATTGTGGCATAGGAAAAGATCACAAGAATCCGAATTTCTTTTAGAGAATTCAAATATTTCTATAGCTAAGAAAACGAGTAAGCAAAAAAGAAAAGATGCATATAATTTTGTTAGTGAAATGTTTTACAATAGCTTGCTACGAAGAGACATAAGGAAGGAAGTCAGGATTATTACAAGGATCAATTTTGGCTGCTTGAGCCAATATCTTGCTTTTCAATCTTTCCCTTTGCTTCAAATACTCATGCTTCCTGTAACGTTGTAGTTGCTTGCCTATGTCACCAACGACAAAGGCAAGCACACAAATCAAGGAGGCAAAGAAGCAACCATATGAGATTTTTGCAAGCGCAGCAAACTAGCAAAATTCAGATTCGCAAAACGTGCATACCAAAGTTTTGCATCTGAAATAGACTTCCCAAGGCATTTCAAACAACACAACTCAATTGCTAGATCAATAAAATGATACATGTTCAAGTAGATAGTTTGGTGAATTACAAATGTCAAAATTGTACAAGAAACAAACAGGAATCAAGAAGAAAAGATGGATTTTGACTAGGTCTTTTTATTACAATGGTTTTGTCTTTTGAACCACAATAAGGTTCAATCAAACATTAGACCATCAAAAACCTACAATAAAATAAGTCTCTCAAATCTTTGATGTTAGATGAAGCCTATATAACCAAGATTCTACTTCTAAGATCTTATTAACCTACAAAGAGAGCCAAATCTCTCAATGACCTTTCAACCTCCATGGAAAGGTTTTAATGGTGCCCAAGGATAGGCACTAGAATGGGAAAACGGGAGTGTTAACTGGATTCAACACAAGTAACAAAATGCCACCAAGGTACTTGACAAAATGACAAGGGGATAAAAAAGTGATAATTCAAGCATGTATCAAGTTATTGATAGACGTTGCTACCAATATGGTGATCATTATAAAATCCACGGTTCTTTTTGTCAGTGTCTCATTGTATAATTGGATACACATTCATTAATATTTCCAAGTTGTGATATGGATGTAACTAAGTATGCTTAGGCAAGAAATTGAGTTAGTATTGAGTTGTGCTGTCTTTTGATTCCCAAGCAATCAATGCATAAGTGAGAGCCTAGGTATATAATACACTATGCGAAGTGCAAAGGGACTTTGTAATTTTGTAAGAATATTGAGTATGTGTGTGGCTATGGCTATGATTCCATAAGCTTCTCCATGCTCATGGGACTACACTTGTAATCATTGCAATACTTGTAATCATTTTACTACTTGATTCCCATACTCTTTCCGCCCCCACTTGTGATATAATGCTCGCTTATCATTTTACTAATTGCTTTCTATACTTCCATCAGTTATTCCTGTGCACACATGAGTAATGTGTGTGTGTGTGTGTGACACGTGTGGGGTAGGGAGTGTGTATGTCTAGGTGCATGCATGCCTCCCATTTCTTTTGGTTTTGTTTAGGCTTGCAACCAAGATTAATGTCAAGGGAGCTCTTTGTTACAGGTAGTCACCCATAACTTAAATAGGGATTATTTTAAAACAAATAAACACTTGAGCATGATCAGCTAACCCTCTCATTAATGAAAAGAATCAGATACCAAAGGTCTATTTGGGAAAGAATATTTTTGTAGCCATTCCTCATTTAACTTTGTCTAAATTTTTCTTCAAAGTTCCTTGCATGTAACCGGCATTATTGAATCTTCTTCAAGACACCTTTCTAAGCAGTAGACTAACTGACTATAACTATGATCAAGGTATAATCTCAAACATGGGGGAGTTCTAAGTTTTAGATTATTAATCAAGATTGCACAATATAAACTAAGACTTAGATTTTATGGCTCATTGATTTGGATTGAGTCTAAAAAGCTTTCTTTTCTAGTATATTCATATATTGGCTATCACTTGAATTATAAATAACATTGTACCTAAGCCATCCTTCACGGGCATTCTAAAAGATAGAAAAATTTATGCAATGTTGCATTCAAATTCGACTTGAACCATCCCAAAAAATTTCATTATTTGCACGGAGTCTCCATAGAGTAGCTAAAATAAGAATTTATACATCACTCCATAATGACAAATCAACTACCTACTATGAACATTCTTTGAAAGCGTATCCAAAGAGTTGATCTCTTTCTTGAGTCCAAAATCAAGAATTAATAATAGTGTGATCATAGAAGGTGCTAATATGTATGTAATGTTGAACAAAGTCAAAGTGGATAGGCACAATATAACCAATCAATGATTAGCTAAGGTAGTACGTGAGTAATTGAGATACTATATATAAAATGATGTGAAGGGCCATGTCTAGGGAGAAATCAAAAGCTCAACTTATACTGAAAAAATCCTCTTAGCACAAGTATGATCATTGGCCGGTAACCACAAAGGTTTGAGTGGAGTGGTGTATTATAAGTTGCACAATCATCTGCAACTAACCATGAAGCAAATTAACACAAATAGCAACCTCAAGTTGTGTTATTCTCCCATTAAAAGTTGATTACAACACTTGGAAACAAGCACAACGCACATAGATGACCATGGTGAATACCAACATAAGGGACAATACAACAAAAACACTTTCAATGAGGCTATCATTATAGGCACATTGGTTGAAAAGAGGTAAAAAGACACATATTGCAATTGATAGTTTCACCTTATGCTTCTTCAAGGAAGGCAATTATAAAAAAGACCACAATAAAAGTTTAAAAGATTATGAAAACAACAAATGTGGGTATGGAGATGCTTGGGAAGCCTTTTCACATCAAAAACACATATTCTAGTAAGAAGAAAGACCTCAAGTTCAACTATTTCAATAGTTTTTTCTTTAACTCAAGGACTTTATAGCAAGCAATTATAAAATCCTAGGATCTTCCACATTCTCAACTGAGTGGGAAAGCCATTTTGTGCTTATTGAGAGACTATATGAATAACCCTCATGAATAGAGCTCTTGATACCATAGAGGGAAATCAAGGCAAAAAAAGAAAAGGGTATTCCCCTCAAATCTCCACTTTTGCACACTGGATACATTGTGTAGAATTAATGAGAAGATTTTGCACCTTTATATAGCATTTGTATGGAAATCAAAACCTTTATCAACTAGGGAAAGGGCTCTAAAAATTATTGAAAGAATATGGGGGAATGTGGTGATTGAAACAAACCTCAGAGGTCAGGCTTCTATTGGTCGGGTGAAGGTCACAAAATTCTTGGAAATCCAAGAGAATTTTATGTATCTATTTTTTAGTAAAATCAATGCAAGGCCCTACAAAATGTTGTGAAGGGCCATGGATTTGATGGCATAATAAGAAATTAGAAGGAAAAAGTGTAGAAAGCCTTGGATAGAGACTTCTCTTATTGTGATAAAACTCATTGGGGAAATAATGATCTCTCCAACTTCAAGAAAGAGCTCAATAGATTTTAGGAAAGCTATGACAAATGCTTGGAGTGTAGAGCATTTCAGACACTATATGATAATAGTTGCTAATTATGATTCTACTAATTTACTTTAACACTTTTGCATAATTGATTGAATGAATTTTGTTTTTTGTGTAGCATGTTATCTACAATTACACTCCTTGGTTTATAAAGAAATATGAAAATTTGTCAATAATCGTCCACTCAAGGTATGGAGAAGTCCCACTATTAAGCAAAGACCAAGTTTTTCAAGCACAATAGACATAGAGGAGGAGCTCAAAAAGCTAATAGGCTTGCTTGAAATATTCTAGTGGTTTTAGAAAACATTGTGGCATAGGAAAAGATCACAAGAATCCGAATTTCTTTTAGAGAATTCAAATATTTCTATAGCTAAGAAAACGAGTAAGCAAAAAAGAAAAGATGCATATAATTTTGTTAGTGAAATGTTTTACAATAGCTTGCTACGAAGAGACATAAGGAAGGAAGTCAGGATTATTACAAGGATCAATTTTGGCTGCTTGAGCCAATATCTTGCTTTTCAATCTTTCCCTTTGCTTCAAATACTCATGCTTCCTGTAACGTTGTAGTTGCTTGCCTATGTCACCAACGACAAAGGCAAGCACACAAATCAAGGAGGCAAAGAAGCAACCATATGAGATTTTTGCAAGCGCAGCAAACTAGCAAAATTCAGATTCGCAAAACGTGCATACCAAAGTTTTGCATCTGAAATAGACTTCCCAAGGCATTTCAAACAACACAACTCAATTGCTAGATCAATAAAATGATACATGTTCAAGTAGATAGTTTGGTGAATTACAAATGTCAAAATTGTACAAGAAACAAACAGGAATCAAGAAGAAAAGATGGATTTTGACTAGGTCTTTTTATTACAATGGTTTTGTCTTTTGAACCACAATAAGGTTCAATCAAACATTAGACCATCAAAAACCTACAATAAAATAAGTCTCTCAAATCTTTGATGTTAGATGAAGCCTATATAACCAAGATTCTACTTCTAAGATCTTATTAACCTACAAAGAGAGCCAAATCTCTCAATGACCTTTCAACCTCCATGGAAAGGTTTTAATGGTGCCCAAGGATAGGCACTAGAATGGGAAAACGGGAGTGTTAACTGGATTCAACACAAGTAACAAAATGCCACCAAGGTACTTGACAAAATGACAAGGGGATAAAAAAGTGATAATTCAAGCATGTATCAAGTTATTGATAGACGTTGCTACCAATATGGTGATCATTATAAAATCCACGGTTCTTTTTGTCAGTGTCTCATTGTATAATTGGATACACATTCATTAATATTTCCAAGTTGTGATATGGATGTAACTAAGTATGCTTAGGCAAGAAATTGAGTTAGTATTGAGTTGTGCTGTCTTTTGATTCCCAAGCAATCAATGCATAAGTGAGAGCCTAGGTATATAATACACTATGCGAAGTGCAAAGGGACTTTGTAATTTTGTAAGAATATTGAGTATGTGTGTGGCTATGGCTATGATTCCATAAGCTTCTCCATGCTCATGGGACTACACTTGTAATCATTGCAATACTTGTAATCATTTTACTACTTGATTCCCATACTCTTTCCGCCCCCACTTGTGATATAATGCTCGCTTATCATTTTACTAATTGCTTTCTATACTTCCATCAGTTATTCCTGTGCACACATGAGTAATGTGTGTGTGTGTGTGTGACACGTGTGGGGTAGGGAGTGTGTATGTCTAGGTGCATGCATGCCTCCCATTTCTTTTGGTTTTGTTTAGGCTTGCAACCAAGATTAATGTCAAGGGAGCTCTTTGTTACAGGTGGTCACCCATAACTTAAATAGGGATTATTTTAAAACAAA
Organism: Adiantum capillus-veneris; assembly: GCF_014529385.1. Classification (NCBI taxonomy): domain Eukaryota; kingdom Viridiplantae; phylum Streptophyta; class Polypodiopsida; order Polypodiales; family Pteridaceae; genus Adiantum; species Adiantum capillus-veneris. The sequence continues at coordinate 4,090,216 of NW_028221436.1, forward strand.
TAAACACTTGAGCATGATCAGCTAACCCTCTCACTAATGAAAAGAATCAGATACCAAAGGTCTATTTGGGAAAGAATATTTTTGTAGCCATTCCTCATTTAACTTTGTCTAAATTTTTCTTCAAAGTTCCTTGCATGTAACCGGCATTATTGAATCTTCTTCAAGACACCTTTCTAAGCAGTAGACTAACTGACTATAACTATGATCAAGGTATAATCTCAAACATGGGGGAGTTCTAAGTTTTAGATTATTAATCAAGATTGCACAATATAAACTAAGACTTAGATTTTATGGCTCATTGATTTGGATTGAGTCTAAAAAGCTTTCTTTTCTAGTATATTCATATATTGGCTATCACTTGAATTATAAATAACATTGTACCTAAGCCATCCTTCACGGGCATTCTAAAAGATAGAAAAATTTATGCAATGTTGCATTCAAATTCGACTTGAACCATCCCAAAAAATTTCATTATTTGCACGGAGTCTCCATAGAGTAGCTAAAATAAGAATTTATACATCACTCCATAATGACAAATCAACTACCTACTATGAACATTCTTTGAAAACGTATCCAAAGAGTTGATCTCTTTCTTGAGTCCAAAATCAAGAATTAATAATAGTGTGATCATAGAAGGTGCTAATATGTATGTAATGTTGAACAAAGTCAAAGTGGATAGGCACAATATAACCAATCAATGATTAGCTAAGGTAGTACGTGAGTAATTGAGATACTATATATAATGATGTGAAGGGCCATGTCTAGGGAGAAATCAAAAGCTCAACTTATACTGAAAAAATCCTCTTAGCACAAGTATGATCATTGGCCGGTAACCACAAAGGTTTGAGTGGAGTGGTGTATTATAAGTTGCACAATCATCTGCAACTAACCATGAAGCAAATTAACACAAATAGCAACCTCAAGTTGTGTTATTCTCCCATTAAAAGTTGATTACAACACTTGGAAACAAGCACAACGCACATAGATGACCATGGTGAATACCAACATAAGGGACAATACAACAAAAACACTTTCAATGAGGCTATCATTATAGGCACATTGGTTGAAAAGAGGTAAAAAGACACATATTGCAATTGATAGTTTCACCTTATGCTTCTTCAAGGAAGGCAATTATAAAAAAGACCACAATAAAAGTTTAAAAGATTATGAAAACAACAAATGTGGGTATGGAGATGCTTGGGAAGCCTTTTCACATCAAAAACACATATTCTAGTAAGAAGAAAGACCTCAAGTTCAACTATTTCAATAGTTTTTTCTTTAACTCAAGGACTTTATAGCAAGCAATTATAAAATCCTAGGATCTTCCACATTCTCAACTGAGTGGGAAAGCCATTTTGTGCTTATTGAGAGACTATATGAATAACCCTCATGAATAGAGCTCTTGATACCATAGAGGGAAATCAAGGCAAAAAAAGAAAAGGGTATTCCCCTCAAATCTCCACTTTTGCACACTGGATACATTGTGTAGAATTAATGAGAAGATTTTGCACCTTTATATAGCATTTGTATGGAAATCAAAACCTTTATCAACTAGGGAAAGGGCTCTAAAAATTATTGAAAGAATATGGGGGAATGTGGTGATTGAAACAAACCTCAGAGGTCAGGCTTCTATTGGTCGGGTGAAGGTCACAAAATTCTTGGAAATCCAAGAGAATTTTATGTATCTATTTTTTAGTAAAATCAATGCAAGGCCCTACAAAATGTTGTGAAGGGCCATGGATTTGATGGCATAATAAGAAATTAGAAGGAAAAAGTGTAGAAAGCCTTGGATAGAGACTTCTCTTATTGTGATAAAACTCATTGGGGAAATAATGATCTCTCCAACTTCAAGAAAGAGCTCAATAGATTTAGGAAAGCTATGACAAATGCTTGGAGTGTAGAGCATTTCAGACACTATATGATAATAGTTGCTAATTATGATTCTACTAATTTACTTTAACACTTTTGCATAATTGATTGAATGAATTTTGTTTTTTGTGTAGCATGTTATCTACAATTACACTCCTTGGTTTATAAAGAAATATGAAAATTTGTCAATAATCGTCCACTCAAGGTATGGAGAAGTCCCACTATTAAGCAAAGACCAAGTTTTTCAAGCACAATAGACATAGAGGAGGAGCTCAAAAAGCTAATAGGCTTGCTTGAAATATTCTAGTGGTTTTAGAAAACATTGTGGCATAGGAAAAGATCACAAGAATCCGAATTTCTTTTAGAGAATTCAAATATTTCTATAGCTAAGAAAACGAGTAAGCAAAAAAGAAAAGATGCATATAATTTTGTTAGTGAAATGTTTTACAATAGCTTGCTACGAAGAGACATAAGGAAGGAAGTCAGGATTATTACAAGGATCAATTTTGGCTGCTTGAGCCAATATCTTGCTTTTCAATCTTTCCCTTTGCTTCAAATACTCATGCTTCCTGTAACGTTGTAGTTGCTTGCCTATGTCACCAACGACAAAGGCAAGCACACAAATCAAGGAGGCAAAGAAGCAACCATATGAGATTTTTGCAAGCGCAGCAAACTAGCAAAATTCAGATTCGCAAAACGTGCATACCAAAGTTTTGCATCTGAAATAGACTTCCCAAGGCATTTCAAACAACACAACTCAATTGCTAGATCAATAAAATGATACATGTTCAAGTAGATAGTTTGGTGAATTACAAATGTCAAAATTGTACAAGAAACAAACAGGAATCAAGAAGAAAAGATGGATTTTGACTAGGTCTTTTTATTACAATGGTTTTGTCTTTTGAACCACAATAAGGTTCAATCAAACATTAGACCATCAAAAACCTACAATAAAATAAGTCTCTCAAATCTTTGATGTTAGATGAAGCCTATATAACCAAGATTCTACTTCTAAGATCTTATTAACCTACAAAGAGAGCCAAATCTCTCAATGACCTTTCAACCTCCATGGAAAGGTTTTAATGGTGCCCAAGGATAGGCACTAGAATGGGAAAACGGGAGTGTTAACTGGATTCAACACAAGTAACAAAATGCCACCAAGGTACTTGACAAAATGACAAGGGGATAAAAAAGTGATAATTCAAGCATGTATCAAGTTATTGATAGACGTTGCTACCAATATGGTGATCATTATAAAATCCACGGTTCTTTTTGTCAGTGTCTCATTGTATAATTGGATACACATTCATTAATATTTCCAAGTTGTGATATGGATGTAACTAAGTATGCTTAGGCAAGAAATTGAGTTAGTATTGAGTTGTGCTGTCTTTTGATTCCCAAGCAATCAATGCATAAGTGAGAGCCTAGGTATATAATACACTATGCGAAGTGCAAAGGGACTTTGTAATTTTGTAAGAATATTGAGTATGTGTGTGGCTATGGCTATGATTCCATAAGCTTCTCCATGCTCATGGGACTACACTTGTAATCATTGCAATACTTGTAATCATTTTACTACTTGATTCCCATACTCTTTCCGCCCCCACTTGTGATATAATGCTCGCTTATCATTTTACTAATTGCTTTCTATACTTCCATCAGTTATTCCTGTGCACACATGAGTAATGTGTGTGTGTGTGTGTGACACGTGTGGGGTAGGGAGTGTGTATGTCTAGGTGCATGCATGCCTCCCATTTCTTTTGGTTTTGTTTAGGCTTGCAACCAAGATTAATGTCAAGGGAGCTCTTTGTTACAGGTGGTCACCCATAACTTAAATAGGGATTATTTTAAAACAAATAAACACTTGAGCATGATCAGCTAACCCTCTCATTAATGAAAAGAATCAGATACCAAAGGTCTATTTGGGAAAGAATATTTTTGTAGCCATTCCTCATTTAACTTTGTCTAAATTTTTCTTCAAAGTTCCTTGCATGTAACCGGCATTATTGAATCTTCTTCAAGACACCTTTCTAAGCAGTAGACTAACTGACTATAACTATGATCAAGGTATAATCTCAAACATGGGGGAGTTCTAAGTTTTAGATTATTAATCAAGATTGCACAATATAAACTAAGACTTAGATTTTATGGCTCATTGATTTGGATTGAGTCTAAAAAGCTTTCTTTTCTAGTATATTCATATATTGGCTATCACTTGAATTATAAATAACATTGTACCTAAGCCATCCTTCACGGGCATTCTAAAAGATAGAAAAATTTATGCAATGTTGCATTCAAATTCGACTTGAACCATCCCAAAAAATTTCATTATTTGCACGGAGTCTCCATAGAGTAGCTAAAATAAGAATTTATACATCACTCCATAATGACAAATCAACTACCTACTATGAACATTCTTTGAAAGCGTATCCAAAGAGTTGATCTCTTTCTTGAGTCCAAAATCAAGAATTAATAATAGTGTGATCATAGAAGGTGCTAATATGTATGTAATGTTGAACAAAGTCAAAGTGGATAGGCACAATATAACCAATCAATGATTAGCTAAGGTAGTACGTGAGTAATTGAGATACTATATATAAAATGATGTGAAGGGCCATGTCTAGGGAGAAATCAAAAGCTCAACTTATACTGAAAAAATCCTCTTAGCACAAGTATGATCATTGGCCGGTAACCACAAAGGTTTGAGTGGAGTGGTGTATTATAAGTTGCACAATCATCTGCAACTAACCATGAAGCAAATTAACACAAATAGCAACCTCAAGTTGTGTTATTCTCCCATTAAAAGTTGATTACAACACTTGGAAACAAGCACAACGCACATAGATGACCATGGTGAATACCAACATAAGGGACAATACAACAAAAACACTTTCAATGAGGCTATCATTATAGGCACATTGGTTGAAAAGAGGTAAAAAGACACATATTGCAATTGATAGTTTCACCTTATGCTTCTTCAAGGAAGGCAATTATAAAAAAGACCACAATAAAAGTTTAAAAGATTATGAAAACAACAAATGTGGGTATGGAGATGCTTGGGAAGCCTTTTCACATCAAAAACACATATTCTAGTAAGAAGAAAGACCTCAAGTTCAACTATTTCAATAGTTTTTTCTTTAACTCAAGGACTTTATAGCAAGCAATTATAAAATCCTAGGATCTTCCACATTCTCAACTGAGTGGGAAAGCCATTTTGTGCTTATTGAGAGACTATATGAATAACCCTCATGAATAGAGCTCTTGATACCATAGAGGGAAATCAAGGCAAAAAAAGAAAAGGGTATTCCCCTCAAATCTCCACTTTTGCACACTGGATACATTGTGTAGAATTAATGAGAAGATTTTGCACCTTTATATAGCATTTGTATGGAAATCAAAACCTTTATCAACTAGGGAAAGGGCTCTAAAAATTATTGAAAGAATATGGGGGAATGTGGTGATTGAAACAAACCTCAGAGGTCAGGCTTCTATTGGTCGGGTGAAGGTCACAAAATTCTTGGAAATCCAAGAGAATTTTATGTATCTATTTTTTAGTAAAATCAATGCAAGGCCCTACAAAATGTTGTGAAGGGCCATGGATTTGATGGCATAATAAGAAATTAGAAGGAAAAAGTGTAGAAAGCCTTGGATAGAGACTTCTCTTATTGTGATAAAACTCATTGGGGAAATAATGATCTCTCCAACTTCAAGAAAGAGCTCAATAGATTTAGGAAAGCTATGACAAATGCTTGGAGTGTAGAGCATTTCAGACACTATATGATAATAGTTGCTAATTATGATTCTACTAATTTACTTTAACACTTTTGCATAATTGATTGAATGAATTTTGTTTTTTGTGTAGCATGTTATCTACAATTACACTCCTTGGTTTATAAAGAAATATGAAAATTTGTCAATAATCGTCCACTCAAGGTATGGAGAAGTCCCACTATTAAGCAAAGACCAAGTTTTTCAAGCACAATAGACATAGAGGAGGAGCTCAAAAAGCTAATAGGCTTGCTTGAAATATTCTAGTGGTTTTAGAAAACATTGTGGCATAGGAAAAGATCACAAGAATCCGAATTTCTTTTAGAGAATTCAAATATTTCTATAGCTAAGAAAACGAGTAAGCAAAAAAGAAAAGATGCATATAATTTTGTTAGTGAAATGTTTTACAATAGCTTGCTACGAAGAGACATAAGGAAGGAAGTCAGGATTATTACAAGGATCAATTTTGGCTGCTTGAGCCAATATCTTGCTTTTCAATCTTTCCCTTTGCTTCAAATACTCATGCTTCCTGTAACGTTGTAGTTGCTTGCCTATGTCACCAACGACAAAGGCAAGCACACAAATCAAGGAGGCAAAGAAGCAACCATATGAGATTTTTGCAAGCGCAGCAAACTAGCAAAATTCAGATTCGCAAAACGTGCATACCAAAGTTTTGCATCTGAAATAGACTTCCCAAGGCATTTCAAACAACACAACTCAATTGCTAGATCAATAAAATGATACATGTTCAAGTAGATAGTTTGGTGAATTACAAATGTCAAAATTGTACAAGAAACAAACAGGAATCAAGAAGAAAAGATGGATTTTGACTAGGTCTTTTTATTACAATGGTTTTGTCTTTTGAACCACAATAAGGTTCAATCAAACATTAGACCATCAAAAACCTACAATAAAATAAGTCTCTCAAATCTTTGATGTTAGATGAAGCCTATATAACCAAGATTCTACTTCTAAGATCTTATTAACCTACAAAGAGAGCCAAATCTCTCAATGACCTTTCAACCTCCATGGAAAGGTTTTAATGGTGCCCAAGGATAGGCACTAGAATGGGAAAACGGGAGTGTTAACTGGATTCAACACAAGTAACAAAATGCCACCAAGGTACTTGACAAAATGACAAGGGGATAAAAAAGTGATAATTCAAGCATGTATCAAGTTATTGATAGACGTTGCTACCAATATGGTGATCATTATAAAATCCACGGTTCTTTTTGTCAGTGTCTCATTGTATAATTGGATACACATTCATTAATATTTCCAAGTTGTGATATGGATGTAACTAAGTATGCTTAGGCAAGAAATTGAGTTAGTATTGAGTTGTGCTGTCTTTTGATTCCCAAGCAATCAATGCATAAGTGAGAGCCTAGGTATATAATACACTATGCGAAGTGCAAAGGGACTTTGTAATTTTGTAAGAATATTGAGTATGTGTGTGGCTATGGCTATGATTCCATAAGCTTCTCCATGCTCATGGGACTACACTTGTAATCATTGCAATACTTGTAATCATTTTACTACTTGATTCCCATACTCTTTCCGCCCCCACTTGTGATATAATGCTCGCTTATCATTTTACTAATTGCTTTCTATACTTCCATCAGTTATTCCTGTGCACACATGAGTAATGTGTGTGTGTGTGTGTGACACGTGTGGGGTAGGGAGTGTGTATGTCTAGGTGCATGCATGCCTCCCATTTCTTTTGGTTTTGTTTAGGCTTGCAACCAAGATTAATGTCAAGGGAGCTCTTTGTTACAGGTAGTCACCCATAACTTAAATAGGGATTATTTTAAAACAAATAAACACTTGAGCATGATCAGCTAACCCTCTCATTAATGAAAAGAATCAGATACCAAAGGTCTATTTGGGAAAGAATATTTTTGTAGCCATTCCTCATTTAACTTTGTCTAAATTTTTCTTCAAAGTTCCTTGCATGTAGCCGGCATTATTGAATCTTCTTCAAGACACCTTTCTAAGCAGTAGACTAACTGACTATAACTATGATCAAGGTATAATCTCAAACATGGGGGAGTTCTAAGTTTTAGATTATTAATCAAGATTGCACAATATAAACTAAGACTTAGATTTTATGGCTCATTGATTTGGATTGAGTCTAAAAAGCTTTCTTTTCTAGTATATTCATATATTGGCTATCACTTGAATTATAAATAACATTGTACCTAAGCCATCCTTCACGGGCATTCTAAAAGATAGAAAAATTTATGCAATGTTGCATTCAAATTCGACTTGAACCATCCCAAAAAATTTCATTATTTGCACGGAGTCTCCATAGAGTAGCTAAAATAAGAATTTATACATCACTCCATAATGACAAATCAACTACCTACTATGAACATTCTTTGAAAGCGTATCCAAAGAGTTGATCTCTTTCTTGAGTCCAAAATCAAGAATTAATAATAGTGTGATCATAGAAGGTGCTAATATGTATGTAATGTTGAACAAAGTCAAAGTGGATAGGCACAATATAACCAATCAATGATTAGCTAAGGTAGTACGTGAGTAATTGAGATACTATATATAAAATGATGTGAAGGGCCATGTCTAGGGAGAAATCAAAAGCTCAACTTATACTGAAAAAATCCTCTTAGCACAAGTATGATCATTGGCCGGTAACCACAAAGGTTTGAGTGGAGTGGTGTATTATAAGTTGCACAATCATCTGCAACTAACCATGAAGCAAATTAACACAAATAGCAACCTCAAGTTGTGTTATTCTCCCATTAAAAGTTGATTACAACACTTGGAAACAAGCACAACGCACATAGATGACCATGGTGAATACCAACATAAGGGACAATACAACAAAAACACTTTCAATGAGGCTATCATTATAGGCACATTGGTTGAAAAGAGGTAAAAAGACACATATTGCAATTGATAGTTTCACCTTATGCTTCTTCAAGGAAGGCAATTATAAAAAAGACCACAATAAAAGTTTAAAAGATTATGAAAACAACAAATGTGGGTATGGAGATGCTTGGGAAGCCTTTTCACATCAAAAACACATATTCTAGTAAGAAGAAAGACCTCAAGTTCAACTATTTCAATAGTTTTTTCTTTAACTCAAGGACTTTATAGCAAGCAATTATAAAATCCTAGGATCTTCCACATTCTCAACTGAGTGGGAAAGCCATTTTGTGCTTATTGAGAGACTATATGAATAACCCTCATGAATAGAGCTCTTGATACCATAGAGGGAAATCAAGGCAAAAAAAGAAAAGGGTATTCCCTCAAATCTCCACTTTTGCACACTGGATACATTGTGTAGAATTAATGAGAAGATTTTGCACCTTTATATAGCATTTGTATGGAAATCAAAACCTTTATCAACTAGGGAAAGGGCTCTAAAAATTATTGAAAGAATATGGGGGAATGTGGTGATTGAAACAAACCTCAGAGGTCAGGCTTCTATTGGTCGGGTGAAGGTCACAAAATTCTTGGAAATCCAAGAGAATTTTATGTATCTATTTTTTAGTAAAATCAATGCAAGGCCCTACAAAATGTTGTGAAGGGCCATGGATTTGATGGCATAATAAGAAATTAGAAGGAAAAAGTGTAGAAAGCCTTGGATAGAGACTTCTCTTATTGTGATAAAACTCATTGGGGAAATAATGATCTCTCCAACTTCAAGAAAGAGCTCAATAGATTTAGGAAAGCTATGACAAATGCTTGGAGTGTAGAGCATTTCAGACACTATATGATAATAGTTGCTAATTATGATTCTACTAATTTACTTTAACACTTTTGCATAATTGATTGAATGAATTTTGTTTTTTGTGTAGCATGTTATCTACAATTACACTCCTTGGTTTATAAAGAAATATGAAAATTTGTCAATAATCGTCCACTCAAGGTATGGAGAAGTCCCACTATTAAGCAAAGACCAAGTTTTTCAAGCACAATAGACATAGAGGAGGAGCTCAAAAAGCTAATAGGCTTGCTTGAAATATTCTAGTGGTTTTAGAAAACATTGTGGCATAGGAAAAGATCACAAGAATCCGAATTTCTTTTAGAGAATTCAAATATTTCTATAGCTAAGAAAACGAGTAAGCAAAAAAGAAAAGATGCATATAATTTTGTTAGTGAAATGTTTTACAATAGCTTGCTACGAAGAGACATAAGGAAGGAAGTCAGGATTATTACAAGGATCAATTTTGGCTGCTTGAGCCAATATCTTGCTTTTCAATCTTTCCCTTTGCTTCAAATACTCATGCTTCCTGTAACGTTGTAGTTGCTTGCCTATGTCACCAACGACAAAGGCAAGCACACAAATCAAGGAGGCAAAGAAGCAACCATATGAGATTTTTGCAAGCGCAGCAAACTAGCAAAATTCAGATTCGCAAAACGTGCATACCAAAGTTTTGCATCTGAAATAGACTTCCCAAGGCATTTCAAAACAACACAACTCAATTGCTAGATCAATAAAATGATACATGTTCAAGTAGATAGTTTGGTGAATTACAAATGTCAAAATTGTACAAGAAACAAACAGGAATCAAGAAGAAAAGATGGATTTGACTAGGTCTTTTTATTACAATGGTTTTGTCTTTTGAACCACAATAAGGTTCAATCAAACATTAGACCATCAAAAACCTACAATAAAATAAGTCTCTCAAATCTTTGATGTTAGATGAAGCCTATATAACCAAGATTCTACTTCTAAGATCTTATTAACCTACAAAGAGAGCCAAATCTCTCAATGACCTTTCAACCTCCATGGAAAGGTTTTAATGGTGCCCAAGGATAGGCACTAGAATGGGAAAACGGGAGTGTTAACTGGATTCAACACAAGTAACAAAATGCCACCAAGGTACTTGACAAAATGACAAGGGGATAAAAAAGTGATAATTCAAGCATGTATCAAGTTATTGATAGACGTTGCTACCAATATGGTGATCATTATAAAATCCACGGTTCTTTTTGTCAGTGTCTCATTGTATAATTGGATACACATTCATTAATATTTCCAAGTTGTGATATGGATGTAACTAAGTATGCTTAGGCAAGAAATTGAGTTAGTATTGAGTTGTGCTGTCTTTTGATTCCCAAGCAATCAATGCATAAGTGAGAGCCTAGGTATATAATACACTATGCGAAGTGCAAAGGGACTTTGTAATTTTGTAAGAATATTGAGTATGTGTGTGGCTATGGCTATGATTCCATAAGCTTCTCCATGCTCATGGGACTACACTTGTAATCATTGCAATACTTGTAATCATTTTACTACTTGATTCCCTACTCTTTCCGCCCCCACTTGTGATATAATGCTCGCTTATCATTTTACTAATTGCTTTCTATACTTCCATCAGTTATTCCTGTGCACACATGAGTAATGTGTGTGTGTGTGTGTGACACGTGTGGGGTAGGGAGTGTGTATGTCTAGGTGCATGCATGCCTCCCATTTCTTTTGGTTTTGTTTAGGCTTGCAACCAAGATTAATGTCAAGGGAGCTCTTTGTTACAGGTAGTCACCATAACTTAAATAGGGATTATTTTAAAACAAATAAACACTTGAGCATGATCAGCTAACCCTCTCATTAATGAAAAGAATCAGATACCAAAGGTCTATTTGGGAAAGAATATTTTTGTAGCCATTCCTCATTTAACTTTGTCTAAATTTTTCTTCAAAGTTCCTTGCATGTAACCGGCATTATTGAATCTTCTTCAAGACACCTTTCTAAGCAGTAGACTAACTGACTATAACTATGATCAAGATATAATCTCAAACATGGGGGAGTTCTAAGTTTTAGATTATTAATCAAGATTGCACAATATAAACTAAGACTTAGATTTTATGGCTCATTGATTTGGATTGAGTCTAAAAAGCTTTCTTTTCTAGTATATTCATATATTGGCTATCACTTGAATTATAATAACATTGTACCTAAGCCATCCTTCACGGGCATTCTAAAAGATAGAAAAATTTATGCAATGTTGCATTCAAATTCGACTTGAACCATCCCAAAAAATTTCATTATTTGCACGGAGTCTCCATAGAGTAGCTAAAATAAGAATTTATACATCACTCCATAATGACAAATCAACTACCTACTATGAACATTCTTTGAAAGCGTATCCAAAGAGTTGATCTCTTTCTTGAGTCCAAAATCAAGAATTAATAATAGTGTGATCATAGAAGGTGCTAATATGTATGTAATGTTGAACAAAGTCAAAGTGGATAGGCACAATATAACCAATCAATGATTAGCTAAGGTAGTACGTGAGTAATTGAGATACTATATATAAAATGATGTGAAGGGCCATGTCTAGGGAGAAATCAAAAGCTCAACTTTTGTACTGAAAATCCTTCTTAGCACAAGTATGGATGGCCGGTAACCACAAGGTTTGAGTGGAGTGGTGTATTATAAGTTGCACAATCATCTGCAACTAACCATGAAGCATATTAACACAAATAGCTACCTCAAGTTGTGTTATTTTCTCATTAAAAGTTTTTACACACTGGAACAAGCACAACGACCATAGATGGACCATGGTGAATACCACATTAGGGGGACCAATACAACTAAAAACACTTTCAATGTGGCTATCATTATAGCACAGTGTTGAAAAGAGGTTAAAAAAAACTCATTATTGCAATTGATAGTTTCACCTTATGCTTCTTCAAGGATAGGCAATTTATAAAAAAGACACCAATAAAGTTTAAAAAGATTATGAAAACAACAAATGTGGGTATGAGATGTTTGGGAAGCCTTTTCCATCAAAAAACAACATTTTCTAGTAAGAAGAAAGACCTCAGTTCTATATTTCAATAGTTTTTTCTTTATCTCAAGGACTTTATAGAAGCAATTATAAAATCATAGGATTCTTCCAAATTCTCAACTGAGTGGAAAGCCATTTTGTGCTTATGTGAGACTTTATGAATAACCTCATGAGATAGAGCTCTTGATACCATAGAGGGAAATCAAGGCAAAAAAGAAAAGGTATTTCCCTCAAATCTCCACTTTTTGCACACTGGACTACATTTGTATCCAGTGTGCAAAAAGTGGAGATTTGAGGGGAATACCCTTTTCTTTTTTTGCCTTGATTTCCCTCGTGGTTTCAAGAGCTCTATCATGAGGGTTATTTAATATAGTCTCTCAATAAGCACAAAATGGCTTTCCACACTAGTTGAGAATGTGGAAGATCCTAGGATTTTATAATTGCTTGCTATAAGTCCTGAGTTAAAGAAAAAACTATTGAAATAGTTGAACTTGAGGTCTTTCTTCTTACTAGAGATATGTGTTTTTGATGTGAAAAGGCTTCCCAAGCATCTACATACCCACATTTGTTGTTTTCATAATCTTTTAAACTTTTATTGTGGTGTCTTTTTTATAATTGCCTTCTTGAAGAAGCATAAGGTGAATCTATCAATTGCCAATATGTGTCTTTTTACCTCTTTTCAACCAATGTGCTATAATGATAGCCTCATTGAAAGTCTGTTTTTGTTGTATTGTCCCTTATGTTGGTATTCACCATGGTCATCTATGTGGATGTTGTGCTTGTTTCCAAGTGTTGTAATCAACTTTTAATGGAGAGAATAACACAACTTGAGGTGCTGTATTTGTGTTAATTTGCTTCATGGTTAGTTGCAGATGATTGTGCAACTTATAATACACCACACTCCACTCAAACTTGGTGGTTTACGGCCAATGATCTTACTTGTGCTAAGAGGATTTTTTCAGTTTATGTTGAGCTTTTGATTTCTCCCTAGACATGGCCCTTCACATCATTTTATATATAGTATCTCTATTACTCACGTACTACCTTAGCTAATCATTGTTGGTATATTGTGCCTTCCACTTTGACTTTGTTCAACATTACATACATATTCTGCACCTTCTATGATCACACTATTATTAATTCTTGATTTTGGACTCAGAAAGAGATCAACTTTTGGATACGCTTTCAAAGAATGTTCATAGTAGGTAGTTGATTTGTCATTATAGGGAGTGATGTATAAATTTTATTTTAGCTTCTCTATGGAGACTCCGTGCAATAATGAAAATTTTTTTGGGATGGTTCAAGTCGAATTTGATGCAACTTTGCATAAATTTTTCTATCTTTTTAGAATGCCCGTGAAGGATGGCTTAGGAACTTTGTTATTTATAATTCAAGTGATAGCCAATATATGAATTTACTTGAAAAGAAGCTTTTTAGACTAATCCAAAATCAATGAGCCATAAATTTCTAGTCTTAGTTTATATTGTGCATATCTTCTTTTTTTATTTTTGATTTCTTTTTCTTTTTAATAATCTAAAACTTAGAACTCCCCATGTTTGAGATTATACCTTGATCATAGTTATAGTCAGTAGTCTATGCTTTAGAAAGGTGTCTTGAAGAAGATTCAATAATGCCGGCTTACATGCAAGGAACTTTGAAGAAAAATTTAGACAAAGTTAAATGAGGAATGGCTACACAAATATTCTTTCCCAATAGACCTTTGGTATCTGATTCTTTTCATTAATGAGAGGGTTAGCTGATCATGCTCAAGTGTTTATTTGTTTTAAAATAATCCCTATTTAAGTTATGGGTGACTACCTGTAACAAAGAGCTCCCTTGACATTAATCTTGGTTGCAAGCCTAAACAAAACCAAAAGAAATGGGAGGCATGCATGCACCTAGACATACACACTCCCTACCCACACGTGTCACACACACACACACATTACTCATTGTGTGCACAGGAATAACTGATGGAAGTATAGATGCAATAGTAAAATGATAAGCGAGCATTATATCACAAGTGGGGGGCGGAAAGAGTATGGGAATCAAGTAGTAATGATTACAAGTATTGCAATGATTACAAGTGTAGTCCCATGAGCATGGAGAAGCTTATGGAATCATAGCCATAGCCACACACATACTCAATATTCTTACAAAATTACAAAGTCCCTTTGCACTTCGCATAGTGTATTATATACCTAGGCTCTCACTTATGCATTGATTGCTTGGGAATCAAAAGACAGCACAACTCAATACTAACTCAATTTCTTGCCTAAGCATACTTAGTTACATCCATATCACAACTTGGAAATATTAATGAATGTGTATCCAATTATACAATGAGACACTGACAAAAAGAACCGTGGATTTTATAATGATCACCATATTGGTAGCAACGTCTATCAATAACTTGATACATGCTTGAATTATCACTTTTTTATCCCCTTGTCATTTTGTCAAGTACCTTGGTGGCATTTTGTTACTTGTGTTGAATCCAGTTAACACTCCCGTTTTCCCATTCTAGTGCCTATCCTTGGGCACCATTAAAACCTTTCCATGGAGGTTGAAAGGTCATTGAGAGATTTGGCTCTCTTTGTAGGTTAATAAGATCTTAGAAGTAGAATCTTGGTTTTATAGGCTTCATCTAACATCAAAGATTTGAGAGACTTATTTTATTGTAGGTTTTTGATGGTCTAATGTTTGATTGAACCTTATTGTGGTTCAAAAGACAAAACCATTGTAATAAAAAGACCTAGTCAAAATCCATCTTTTCTTCTTGATTCCTGTTTGTTTCTTGTACAATTTTGACATTTGTAATTCACCAAACTATCTACTTGAACATGTATCATTTTATTGATCTAGCAATTGAGTTGTGTTGTTTGAAATGCCTTGGGAAGTCTATTTCAGATGCAAAACTTTGGTATGCACGTTTTGCGAATCTGAATTTTGCTAGTTTGCTGCGCTTGCAAAAAATCTCATATGGTTGCTTCTTTGCCTCCTTGATTTGTGTGCTTGCCTTTGTCGTTGGTGACATAGGCAGCAACTACAACGTTACAGGAAGCATGAGTATTTGAAGCAAAGGGAAAGATTGAAAAGCAAGATATTGCGGCTCAAGCAGCCAAAATTGATCCTTGTAATAATCCTGACTTCCTT
This sequence comes from Adiantum capillus-veneris, assembly GCF_014529385.1. Lineage (NCBI taxonomy): Eukaryota > Viridiplantae > Streptophyta > Polypodiopsida > Polypodiales > Pteridaceae > Adiantum > Adiantum capillus-veneris. The sequence continues at coordinate 4,105,767 of NW_028221436.1, forward strand.
CCTTATGTCTCTTCGTAGCAAGCTATTGTAAAACATTTCACTAACAAAATTATATTGCATCTTTTCTTTTTTGCTTACTCGTTTTCTTAGCTATAGAAATATTTGAATTCTCTAAAAGAAATTCGGATTCTTGTGATCTTTTCCTATGCCACAATGTTTTCTAAAACCACTAGAATATTTCAAGCAAGCCTATTAGCTTTTTGAGCTCCTCCTCTATGTCTATTGTGCTTGAAAAACTTGGTCTTTGCTTAATAGTGGGACTTCTCCATACCTTGAGTGGACGATTATGACAAATTTTATATTTCTTTATAAAACAAGGAGTGTAATTGTAGATAACATGCTACACAAAAAACAAAATTCATTCAATCAATTATGCAAAAGTGTTAAAGTAAATTAGTAGAATCATAATTAGCAACTATTATCATATAGTGTCTGAAATGCTCTACACTCCAAGCATTTGTCATAGCTTTCCTAAATCTATTGAGCTCTTTCTTGAAGTTGGAGAGATCATTATTTCCCCAATGAGTTTTATCACAATAAGAGAAGTCTCTATCCAAGGCTTTCTACACTTTTTCCTTCTAATTTCTTATTATGCCATCAAATCCATGGCCCTTCACAACATTTTGTAGGGCCTTGCATTGATTTTACTAAAAAATAGATACATAAAATTCTCTTGGATTTCCAAGAATTTGTGTACCTTCACCCGACCAATAGAAGCCTGACCTCTGAGGTTTGTTTCAATCACACATTCCCCCATATTCTTTCAATAATTTTTAGAGCCCTTTCCCTAGTTGATAAAGGTTTTGATTTCCATACAAATGCTATATAAAGGTGCAAAATCTTCTCTATTAATTCTACACAATGTATCCAGTGTGCAAAAGTGGAGATTTGAGGGGAATACCTTTTCTTTTTTTGCCTTGATTTCCCTCTATGGTATCAAGAGCTCTATTCATGAGGGTTATTCATATAGTCTCTCAATAAGCACAAAATGGCTTTCCCACTCAGTTGAGAATGTGGAAGATCCTAGGATTTTATAATTGCTTGCTATAAAGTCCTTGAGTTAAAGAAAAAACTATTGAAATAGTTGAACTTGAGGTCTTTCTTCTTACTAGAATATGTGTTTTTGATGTGAAAGGCTTCCCAAGCATCTCCATACCCACATTTGTTGTTTTCATAATCTTTTAAACTTTTATTGTGGTCTTTTTTATAATTGCCTTCCTTGAAGAAGCATAAGGTGAAACTATCAATTGCAATATGTGTCTTTTTACCTCTTTTCAACCAATGTGCCTATAATGATAGCCTCATTGAAAGTGTTTTTGTTGTATTGTCCCTTATGTTGGTATTCACCATGGTCATCTATGTGCGTTGTGCTTGTTTCCAAGTGTTGTAATCAACTTTTAATGGGAGAATAACACAACTTGAGGTTGCTATTTGTGTTAATTTGCTTCATGGTTAGTTGCAGATGATTGTGCAACTTTAATACACCACTCCACTCAAACCTTTGTGGTTACCGGCCAATGATCATACTTGTGCTAAGAGGATTTTTTCAGTATAAGTTGAGCTTTTGATTTCTCCCTAGACATGGCCCTTCACATCATTTTATATATAGTATCTCAATTACTCACGTACTACCTTAGCTAATCATTGATTGGTTATATTGTGCCTATCCACTTTGACTTTGTTCAACATTACATACATATTAGCACCTTCTATGATCACACTATTATTAATTCTTGATTTTGGACTCAAGAAAGAGATCAACTCTTTGGATACGCTTTCAAAGAATGTTCATAGTAGGTAGTTGATTTGTCATTATGGAGTGATGTATAAATTCTTATTTTAGCTACTCTATGGAGACTCCGTGCAAATAATGAAATTTTTTGGGATGGTTCAAGTCGAATTTGAATGCAACATTGCATAAATTTTTTATCTTTTAGAATGCCCGTGAAGGATGGCTTAGGTACAATGTTATTTATAATTCAAGTGATAGCCAATATATGAATATACTAGAAAAGAAAAGCTTTTAGACTCAATCCAAATCAATGAGCCATAAAATCTAAGTCTTAGTTTATATTGTGCAATCTTGATTAATAATCTAAAACTTAGAACTCCCCATGTTTGAGATTATACCTTGATCATAGTTATAGTCAGTTAGTCTACTGCTTAGAAAGGTGTCTTGAAGAAGATTCAATAATGCCGGTTACATGCAAGGAACTTTGAAGAAAAATTTAGACAAAGTTAAATGAGGAATGGCTACAAAAATATTCTTTCCCAAATAGACCTTTGGTATCTGATTCTTTTCATTAATGAGAGGGTTAGCTGATCATGCTCAAGTGTTTATTTGTTTTAAAATAATCCCTATTTAAGTTATGGGTGACTACTGTAACAAAAGAGCTCCCTTGACATTAATCTTGGTTGCAAGCCTAAACAAAACCAAAAGAAATGGGAGGCATGCATGCACCTAGACATACACACTCCCTACCCCACACGTGTCACACACACACACACACATTACTCATGTGTGCACAGGAATAACTGATGGAAGTATAGAAAGCAATTAGTAAAATGATAAGCGAGCATTATATCACAAGTGGGGGCGGAAAGAGTATGGGAATCAAGTAGTAAAATGATTACAAGTATTGCAATGATTACAAGTGTAGTCCCATGAGCATGGAGAAGCTTATGGAATCATAGCCATAGCCACACACATACTCAATATTCTTACAAAATTACAAAGTCCCTTTGCACTTCGCATAGTGTATTATATACCTAGGCTCTCACTTATGCATTGATTGCTTGGGAATCAAAAGACAGCACAACTCAATACTAACTCAATTTCTTGCCTAAGCATACTTAGTTACATCCATATCACAACTTGGAAATATTAATGAATGTGTATCCAATTATACAATGAGACACTGACAAAAAGAACCGTGGATTTTATAATGATCACCATATTGGTAGCAACGTCTATCAATAACTTGATACATGCTTGAATTATCACTTTTTTATCCCCTTGTCATTTTGTCAAGTACCTTGGTGGCATTTTGTTACTTGTGTTGAATCCAGTTAACACTCCGTTTTCCCATTCTAGTGCCTATCCTTGGGCACCATTAAAACCTTTCCATGGAGGTTGAAAGGTCATTGAGAGATTTGGCTCTCTTTGTAGGTTAATAAGATCTTAGAAGTAGAATCTTGGTTATATAGGCTTCATCTAACATCAAAGATTTGAGAGACTTATTTTATTGTAGGTTTTTGATGGTCTAATGTTTGATTGAACCTTATTGTGGTTCAAAAGACAAAACCATTGTAATAAAAAGACCTAGTCAAAATCCATCTTTTCTTCTTGATTCCTGTTTGTTTCTTGTACAATTTTGACATTTGTAATTCACCAAACTATCTACTTGAACATGTATCATTTTATTGATCTAGCAATTGAGTTGTGTTGTTTGAAATGCCTTGGGAAGTCTATTTCAGATGCAAAACTTTGGTATGCACGTTTTGCGAATCTGAATTTTGCTAGTTTGCTGCGCTTGCAAAAATCTCATATGGTTGCTTCTTTGCCTCCTTGATTTGTGTGCTTGCCTTTGTCGTTGGTGACATAGGCAAGCAACTACAACGTTACAGGAAGCATGAGTATTTGAAGCAAAGGGAAAGATTGAAAAGCAAGATATTGGCTCAAGCAGCCAAAATTGATCCTTGTAATAATCCTGACTTCCTTCCTTATGTCTCTTCGTAGCAAGCTATTGTAAAACATTTCACTAACAAAATTATATGCATCTTTTCTTTTTTGCTTACTCGTTTTCTTAGCTATAGAAATATTTGAATTCTCTAAAGAAATTCGGATTCTTGTGATCTTTTCCTATGCCACAATGTTTTCTAAAACCACTAGAATATTTCAAGCAAGCCTATTAGCTTTTTGAGCTCCTCCTCTATGTCTATTGTGCTTGAAAAACTTGGTCTTTGCTTAATAGTGGGACTTCTCCATACCTTGAGTGGACGATTATTGACAAATTTTCATATTTCTTTATAAACCAAGGAGTGTAATTGTAGATAACATGCTACACAAAAAACAAAATTCATTCAATCAATTATGCAAAAGTGTTAAAGTAAATTAGTAGAATCATAATTAGCAACTATTATCATATAGTGTCTGAAATGCTCTACACTCCAAGCATTTGTCATAGCTTTCCTAAATCTATTGAGCTCTTTCTTGAAGTTGGAGAGATCATTATTTCCCCAATGAGTTTTATCACAATAAGAGAAGTCTCTATCCAAGGCTTTCTACACTTTTTCCTTCTAATTTCTTATTATGCCATCAAATCCATGGCCCTTCACAACATTTTGTAGGGCCTTGCATTGATTTTACTAAAAAATAGATACATAAAATTCTCTTGGATTTCCAAGAATTTTGTGACCTTCACCCGACCAATAGAAGCCTGACCTCTGAGGTTTGTTTCAATCACCACATTCCCCCATATTCTTTCAATAATTTTTAGAGCCCTTTCCCTAGTTGATAAGGTTTTGATTTCCATACAAATGCTATATAAAGGTGCAAAATCTTCTCATTAATTCTACACAATGTATCCAGTGTGCAAAAGTGGAGATTTGAGGGGAATACCCTTTTCTTTTTTTGCCTTGATTTCCCTCTATGGTATCAAGAGCTCTATTCATGAGGGTTATTCATATAGTCTCTCAATAAGCACAAAATGGCTTTCCCACTCAGTTGAGAATGTGGAAGATCCTAGGATTTTATAATTGCTTGCTATAAAGTCCTTGAGTTAAAGAAAAAAACTATGAAATAGTTGAACTTGAGGTCTTTCTTCTTACTAGAATATGTGTTTTTGATGTGAAAAGGCTTCCCAAGCATCTCCATACCCACATTTGTTGTTTCATAATCTTTTAAAACTTTTATTGTGGTCTTTTTTATAATTGCCTTCCTTGAAGAAGCATAAGGTGAAACTATCAATTGCAATATGTGTCTTTTTACCTCTTTTCAACCAATGTGCCTATAATGATAGCCTCATTGAAAGTGTTTTTGTTGTATTGTCCCTTATGTTGGTATTCACCATGGTCATCTATGTGCGTTGTGCTTGTTTCCAAGTGTTGTAATCAACTTTTAATGGGAGAATAACACAACTTGAGGTTGCTATTTGTGTTAATTTGCTTCATGGTTAGTTGCAGATGATTGTGCAACTTATAATACACCACTCCACTCAAACCTTTGTGGTTACCGGCCAATGATCATACTTGTGCTAAGAGGATTTTTTCAGTATAAGTTGAGCTTTTGATTTCTCCCTAGACATGGCCCTTCACATCATTTTATATATAGTATCTCAATTACTCACGTACTACCTTAGCTAATCATTGATTGGTTATATTGTGCCTATCCACTTTGACTTTGTTCAACATTACATACATATTAGCACCTTCTATGATCACACTATTATTAATTCTTGATTTTGGACTCAAGAAAGAGATCAACTCTTTGGATACGCTTTCAAAGAATGTTCATAGTAGGTAGTTGATTTGTCATTATGGAGTGATGTATAAATTCTTATTTTAGCTACTCTATGGAGACTCCGTGCAAATAATGAAATTTTTTGGGATGGTTCAAGTCGAATTTGAATGCAACATTGCATAAATTTTTCTATCTTTTAGAATGCCCGTGAAGGATGGCTTAGGTACAATGTTATTTATAATTCAAGTGATAGCCAATATATGAATATACTAGAAAAGAAAGCTTTTTAGACTCAATCCAAATCAATGAGCCATAAAATCTAAGTCTTAGTTTATATTGTGCAATCTTGATTAATAATCTAAAACTTAGAACTCCCCCATGTTTGAGATTATACCTTGATCATAGTTATAGTCAGTTAGTCTACTGCTTAGAAAGGTGTCTTGAAGAAGATTCAATAATGCCGGCTACATGCAAGGAACTTTGAAGAAAAATTTAGACAAAGTTAAATGAGGAATGGCTACAAAAATATTCTTTCCCAAATAGACCTTTGGTATCTGATTCTTTTCATTAATGAGAGGGTTAGCTGATCATGCTCAAGTGTTTATTTGTTTTAAAATAATCCCTATTTAAGTTATGGGTGACTACCTGTAACAAAGAGCTCCCTTGACATTAATCTTGGTTGCAAGCCTAAACAAAACCAAAAGAAATGGGAGGCATGCATGCACCTAGACATACACACTCCCTACCCCACACGTGTCACACACACACACACACACACACATTACTCATGTGTGCACAGGAATAACTGATGGAAGTATAGAAAGCAATTAGTAAAATGATAAGCGAGCATTATATCACAAGTGGGGGCGGAAAGAGTATGGGAATCAAGTAGTAAAATGATTACAAGTATTGCAATGATTACAAGTGTAGTCCCATGAGCATGGAGAAGCTTATGGAATCATAGCCATAGCCACACACATACTCAATATTCTTACAAAATTACAAAGTCCCTTTGCACTTCGCATAGTGTATTATATACCTAGGCTCTCACTTATGCATTGATTGCTTGGGAATCAAAAGACAGCACAACTCAATACTAACTCAATTTCTTGCCTAAGCATACTTAGTTACATCCATATCACAACTTGGAAATATTAATGAATGTGTATCCAATTATACAATGAGACACTGACAAAAAGAACCGTGGATTTTATAATGATCACCATATTGGTAGCAACGTCTATCAATAACTTGATACATGCTTGAATTATCACTTTTTTATCCCCTTGTCATTTTGTCAAGTACCTTGGTGGCATTTTGTTACTTGTGTTGAATCCAGTTAACACTCCCGTTTTCCCATTCTAGTGCCTATCCTTGGGCACCATTAAAACCTTTCCATGGAGGTTGAAAGGTCATTGAGAGATTTGGCTCTCTTTGTAGGTTAATAAGATCTTAGAAGTAGAATCTTGGTTATATAGGCTTCATCTAACATCAAAGATTTGAGAGACTTATTTTATTGTAGGTTTTTGATGGTCTAATGTTTGATTGAACCTTATTGTGGTTCAAAAGACAAACCATTGTAATAAAAAGACCTAGTCAAAATCCATCTTTTCTTCTTGATTCCTGTTTGTTTCTTGTACAATTTTGACATTTGTAATTCACCAAACTATCTACTTGAACATGTATCATTTTATTGATCTAGCAATTGAGTTGTGTTGTTTGAAATGCCTTGGGAAGTCTATTTCAGATGCAAAACTTTGGTATGCACGTTTTGCGAATCTGAATTTTGCTAGTTTGCTGCGCTTGCAAAAATCTCATATGGTTGCTTCTTTGCCTCCTTGATTTGTGTGCTTGCCTTTGTCGTTGGTGACATAGGCAAGCAACTACAACGTTACAGGAAGCATGAGTATTTGAAGCAAAGGGAAAGATTGAAAAGCAAGATATTGCAATGCTCAAGCAGCCAAAATTGATCCTTGTAATAATCCTGACTTCCTTCCTTATGTCTCTTCGTAGCAAGCTATTGTAAAACATTTCACTAACAAAATTATATGCATCTTTTCTTTTTTGCTTACTCGTTTTCTTAGCTATAGAAATATTTGAATTCTCTAAAAGAAATTCGGATTCTTGTGATCTTTTCCTATGCCACAATGTTTTCTAAAACCACTAGAATATTTCAAGCAAGCCTATTAGCTTTTTGAGCTCCTCCTCTATGTCTATTGTGCTTGAAAAACTTGGTCTTTGCTTAATAGTGGGACTTCTCCATACCTTGAGTGGACGATTATTGACAAATTTTCATATTTCTTTATAAACCAAGGAGTGTAATTGTAGATAACATGCTACACAAAAAACAAAATTCATTCAATCAATTATGCAAAAGTGTTAAAGTAAATTAGTAGAATCATAATTAGCAACTATTATCATATAGTGTCTGAAATGCTCTACACTCCAAGCATTTGTCATAGCTTTCCTAAATCTATTGAGCTCTTTCTTGAAGTTGGAGAGATCATTATTTCCCCAATGAGTTTTATCACAATAAGAGAAGTCTCTATCCAAGGCTTTCTACACTTTTTCCTTCTAATTTCTTATTATGCCATCAAATCCATGGCCCTTCACAACATTTTGTAGGGCCTTGCATTGATTTTACTAAAAAATAGATACATAAAATTCTCTTGGATTTCCAAGAATTTGTGACCTTCACACCGACCAATAGAAGCCTGACCTCTGAGGTTTGTTTCAATCACCACATTCCCCCATATTCTTTCAATAATTTTTAGAGCCCTTTCCCTAGTTGATAAAGGTTTTGATTTCCATACAAATGCTATATAAAGGTGCAAAATCTTCTCATTAATTCTACACAATGTATCCAGTGTGCAAAAGTGGAGATTTGAGGGGAATACCCTTTTCTTTTTTTGCCTTGATTTCCCTCTATGGTATCAAGAGCTCTATTCATGAGGGTTATTCATATAGTCTCTCAATAAGCACAAAATGGCTTTCCCACTCAGTTGAGAATGTGGAAGATCCTAGGATTTTATAATTGCTTGCTATAAAGTCCTTGAGTTAAAGAAAAAACTATTGAAATAGTTGAACTTGAGGTCTTTCTTCTTACTAGAATATGTGTTTTTGATGTGAAAAGGCTTCCCAAGCATCTCCATACCCACATTTGTTGTTTTCATAATCTTTTAAACTTTTATTGTGGTCTTTTTTATAATTGCCTTCCTTGAAGAAGCATAAGGTGAAACTATCAATTGCAATATGTGTCTTTTTACCTCTTTTCAACCAATGTGCCTATAATGATAGCCTCATTGAAAGTGTTTTTGTTGTATTGTCCCTTATGTTGGTATTCACCATGGTCATCTATGTGCGTTGTGCTTGTTTCCAAGTGTTGTAATCAACTTTTAATGGGAGAATAACACAACTTGAGGTTGCTATTTGTGTTAATTGCTTCATGGTTAGTTGCAGATGATTGTGCAACTTATAATACACCACTCCACTCAAACCTTTGTGGTTACCGGCCAATGATCATACTTGTGCTAAGAGGATTTTTTCAGTATAAGTTGAGCTTTTGATTTCTCCCTAGACATGGCCCTTCACATCATTTTATATATAGTATCTCAATTACTCACGTACTACCTTAGCTAATCATTGATTGGTTATATTGTGCCTATCCACTTTGACTTTGTTCAACATTACATACATATTAGCACCTTCTATGATCACACTATTATTAATTCTTGATTTTGGACTCAAGAAAGAGATCAACTCTTTGGATACGCTTTCAAAGAATGTTCATAGTAGGTAGTTGATTTGTCATTATGGAGTGATGTATAAATTCTTATTTTAGCTACTCTATGGAGACTCCGTGCAAATAATGAAATTTTTTGGGATGGTTCAAGTCGAATTTGAATGCAACATTGCATAAATTTTTCTATCTTTTAGAATGCCCGTGAAGGATGGCTTAGGTACAATGTTATTTATAATTCAAGTGATAGCCAATATATGAATATACTAGAAAAGAAAGCTTTTTAGACTCAATCCAAATCAATGAGCCATAAAATCTAAGTCTTAGTTTATATTGTGCAATCTTGATTAATAATCTAAAACTTAGAACTCCCCCATGTTTGAGATTATACCTTGATCATAGTTATAGTCAGTTAGTCTACTGCTTAGAAAGGTGTCTTGAAGAAGATTCAATAATGCCGGCTACATGCAAGGAACTTTGAAGAAAAATTTAGACAAAGTTAAATGAGGAATGGCTACAAAAATATTCTTTCCCAAATAGACCTTTGGTATCTGATTCTTTTCATTAATGAGAGGGTTAGCTGATCATGCTCAAGTGTTTATTTGTTTTAAAATAATCCCTATTTAAGTTATGGGTGACTACCTGTAACAAAGAGCTCCCTTGACATTAATCTTGGTTGCAAGCCTAAACAAAACCAAAAGAAATGGGAGGCATGCATGCACCTAGACATACACACTCCCTACCCCACACGTGTCACACACACACACACATTACTCATGTGTGCACAGGAATAACTGATGGAAGTATAGAAAGCAATTAGTAAAATGATAAGCGAGCATTATATCACAAGTGGGGGCGGAAAGAGTATGGGAATCAAGTAGTAAAATGATTACAAGTATTGCAATGATTACAAGTGTAGTCCCATGAGCATGGAGAAGCTTATGGAATCATAGCCATAGCCACACACATACTCAATATTCTTACAAAATTACAAAGTCCCTTTGCACTTCGCATAGTGTATTATATACCTAGGCTCTCACTTATGCATTGATTGCTTGGGAATCAAAAGACAGCACAACTCAATACTAACTCAATTTCTTGCCTAAGCATACTTAGTTACATCCATATCACAACTTGGAAATATTAATGAATGTGTATCCAATTATACAATGAGACACTGACAAAAAGAACCGTGGATTTTATAATGATCACCATATTGGTAGCAACGTCTATCAATAACTTGATACATGCTTGAATTATCACTTTTTTATCCCCTTGTCATTTTGTCAAGTACCTTGGTGGCATTTTGTTACTTGTGTTGAATCCAGTTAACACTCCGTTTTCCCATTCTAGTGCCTATCCTTGGGCACCATTAAAACCTTTCCATGGAGGTTGAAAGGTCATTGAGAGATTTGGCTCTCTTTGTAGGTTAATAAGATCTTAGAAGTAGAATCTTGGTTATATAGGCTTCATCTAACATCAAAGATTTGAGAGACTTATTTTATTGTAGGTTTTTGATGGTCTAATGTTTGATTGAACCTTATTGTGGTTCAAAAGACAAAACCATTGTAATAAAAAGACCTAGTCAAAATCCATTTTCTTCTTGATTCCTGTTTGTTTCTTGTACAATTTTGACATTTGTAATTCACCAAACTATCTACTTGAACATGTATCATTTTATTGATCTAGCAATTGAGTTGTGTTGTTTGAAATGCCTTGGGAAGTCTATTTCAGATGCAAAACTTTGGTATGCACGTTTTGCGAATCTGAATTTTGCTAGTTTGCTGCGCTTGCAAAAATCTCATATGGTTGCTTCTTTGCCTCCTTGATTTGTGTGCTTGCCTTTGTCGTTGGTGACATAGGCAAGCAACTACAACGTTTACAGGAAGCATGAGTATTTGAAGCAAAGGGAAAGATTGAAAAGCAAGATATTGGCTCAAGCAGCCAAAATTGATCCTTGTAATAATCCTGACTTCCTTCCTTATGTCTCTTCGTAGCAAGCTATTGTAAAACATTTCACTAACAAAATTATATGCATCTTTTCTTTTTTGCTTACTCGTTTTCTTAGCTATAGAAATATTTGAATTCTCTAAAAGAAATTCGGATTCTTGTGATCTTTTCCTATGCCACAATGTTTTCTAAAACCACTAGAATATTTCAAGCAAGCCTATTAGCTTTTTGAGCTCCTCCTCTATGTCTATTGTGCTTGAAAAACTTGGTCTTTGCTTAATAGTGGGACTTCTCCATACCTTGAGTGGACGATTATTGACAAATTTTCATATTTCTTTATAAACCAAGGAGTGTAATTGTAGATAACATGCTACACAAAAAAAAAATTCATTCAATCAATTATGCAAAAGTGTTAAAGTAAATTAGTAGAATCATAATTAGCAACTATTATCATATAGTGTCTGAAATGCTCTACACTCCAAGCATTTGTCATAGCTTTCCTAAAATCTATTGAGCTCTTTCTTGAAGTTGGAGAGATCATTATTTCCCCAATGAGTTTTATCACAATAAGAGAAGTCTCTATCCAAGGCTTTCTACACTTTTTCCTTCTAATTTCTTATTATGCCATCAAATCCATGGCCCTTCACAACATTTTGTAGGGCCTTGCATTGATTTACTAAAAAATAGATACATAAAATTCTCTTGGATTTCCAAGAATTTTGTGACCTTCACCCGACCAATAGAAGCCTGACCTCTGAGGTTTGTTTCAATCACCACATTCCCCCATATTCTTTCAATAATTTTTAGAGCCCTTTCCCTAGTTGATAAAGGTTTTGATTTCCATACAAATGCTATATAAAGGTGCAAAATCTTCTCATTAATTCTACACAATGTATCCAGTGTGCAAAAGTGGAGATTTGAGGGGAATACCCTTTTCTTTTTTTGCCTTGATTTCCCTCTATGGTATCAAGAGCTCTATTCATGAGGGTTATTCATATAGTCTCTCAATAAGCACAAAATGGCTTTCCCACTCAGTTGAGAATGTGGAAGATCCTAGGATTTTATAATTGCTTGCTATAAAGTCCTTGAGTTAAAGAAAAAACTATTGAAATAGTTGAACTTGAGGTCTTTCTTCTTACTAGAATATGTGTTTTTGATGTGAAAAGGCTTCCAAGCATCTCCATACCCACATTTGTTGTTTTCATAATCTTTTAAACTTTTATTGTGGTCTTTTTTATAATTGCCTTCCTTGAAGAAGCATAAGGTGAAACTATCAATTGCAATATGTGTCTTTTTACCTCTTTTCAACCAATGTGCCTATAATGATAGCCTCATTGAAAGTGTTTTTGTTGTATTGTCCCTTATGTTGGTATTCACCATGGTCATCTATGTGCGTTGTGCTTGTTTCCAAGTGTTGTAATCAACTTTTAATGGGAGAATAACACAACTTGAGGTTGCTATTTGTGTTAATTTGCTTCATGGTTAGTTGCAGATGATTGTGCAACTTATAATACACCACTCCACTCAAAACCTTTGTGGTTACCGGCCAATGATCATACTTGTGCTAAGAGGATTTTTTCAGTATAAGTTGAGCTTTTGATTTCTCCCTAGACATGGCCCTTCACATCATTTTATATATAGTATCTCAATTACTCACGTACTACCTTAGCTAATCATTGATTGGTTATATTGTGCCTATCCACTTTGACTTTGTTCAACATTACATACATATTAGCACCTTCTATGATCACACTATTATTAATTCTTGATTTTGGACTCAAGAAAGAGATCAACTCTTTGGATACGCTTTCAAAGAATGTTCATAGTAGGTAGTTGATTTGTCATTATGGAGTGATGTATAAATTCTTATTTTAGCTACTCTATGGAGACTCCGTGCAAATAATGAAATTTTTTGGGATGGTTCAAGTCGAATTTGAATGCAAAATTGCATAAATTTTTCTATCTTTTAGAATGCCCGTGAAGGATGGCTTAGGTACAATGTTATTTATAATTCAAGTGATAGCCAATATATGAATATACTAGAAAAGAAAGCTTTTTAGACTCAATCCAAATCAATGAGCCATAAAATCTAAGTCTTAGTTTATATTGTGCAATCTTGATTAATAATCTAAAACTTAGAACTCCCCATGTTTGAGATTATACCTTGATCATAGTTATAGTCAGTTAGTCTACTGCTTAGAAAGGTGTCTTGAAGAAGATTCAATAATGCCGGCTACATGCAAGGAACTTTGAAGAAAAATTTAGACAAAGTTAAATGAGGAATGGCTACAAAAATATTCTTTCCCAAATAGACCTTTGGTATCTGATTCTTTTCATTAATGAGAGGGTTAGCTGATCATGCTCAAGTGTTTATTTGTTTTAAAATAATCCCTATTTAAGTTATGGGTGACTACCTGTAACAAAGAGCTCCCTTGACATTAATCTTGGTTGCAAGCCTAAACAAAACCAAAAGAAATGGGAGGCATGCATGCACCTAGACATACACACTCCCTACCCCACACGTGTCACACACACACACACACATTACTCATGTGTGCACAGGAATAACTGATGGAAGTATAGAAAGCAATTAGTAAAATGATAAGCGAGCATTATATCACAATGTGGGGGCGGAAAGAGTATGGGAATCAAGTAGTAAAATGATTACAAGTATTGCAATGATTACAAGTGTAGTCCCATGAGCATGGAGAAGCTTATGGAATCATAGCCATAGCCACACACATACTCAATATTCTTACAAAATTACAAAGTCCCTTTGCACTTCGCATAGTGTATTATATACCTAGGCTCTCACTTATGCATTGATTGCTTGGGAATCAAAAGACAGCACAACTCAATACTAACTCAATTTCTTGCCTAAGCATACTTAGTTACATCCATATCACAACTTGGAAATATTAATGAATGTGTGTATCCAATTATACAATGAGACACTGACAAAAGAACCGTGGATTTTATAATGATCACCATATTGGTAGCAACGTCTATCAATAACTTGATACATGCTTGAATTATCACTTTTTTATCCCCTTGTCATTTTGTCAAGTACCTTGGTGGCATTTTGTTACTTGTGTTGAATCCAGTTAACACTCCCGTTTTCCATTCTAGTGCCTATCCTTGGGCACATTAAAACCTTTCCATGGAGGTTGAAAGGTCATTGAGAGATTTGGCTCTCTTTGTAGGTTAATAAGATCTTAGAAGTAGAATCTTGGTTATATAGGCTTCATCTAACTCAAAGATTTGAGAGACTTATTTTATTGTAGGTTTTTGATGGTCTAATGTTTGATTGAACCTTATTGTGGTTCAAAAGACAAAACCATTGTAATAAAAAGACCTAGTCAAAATCCATCTTTTCTTCTTGATTCCTGTTTGTTTCTTGTACAATTTTGACATTTGTAATTCACCAAACTATCTACACTGAACATGTTATCATTTTATTGATCTAGCAATTGAGTTGTGTTGTTTGAAATGCCTTGGGAAGTCTATTTCAGATGCAAAACTTTGGTTTGCACGTTTTGCGAATCTGAATTTTGCTAGTTTGCTGCGCTTGCAAAAATCTCATATGGTTGCTTCTTTGCCTCCTTGATTTGTGTGCTTGCCTTTGTCGTTGGTGACATAGGCAAGCAACTACAACGTTACAGGAAGCATGAGTATTTGAAGCAAAGGGAAAGATTGAAAAGCAAGATATTGGCTCAAGCAGCCAAAATTGATCCTTGTAATAATCCGACTTCCTTCCTTATGTCTCTTCGTAGCAAGCTATTGTAAAACATTTCACTACTAACAAATTATATGCATCTTTTCTTTTTTGCTTACTCGTTTTCTTAGCTATAGAAATATTTGAATTCTCTAAAAGAAATTCGGATTCTTGTGATCTTTTCCTATGCCACAATGTTTTCTAAAACCACTAGAATATTTCAAGCAAGCCTATTAGCTTTTTGAGCTCCTCCTCTATGTCTATTGTGCTTGAAAAACTTGGTCTTTGCTTAATAGTGGACTTCTCCATACCTTGAGTGGACGATTATTGACAAATTTTCATATTTCTTATAAACCAAGGAGTGTAATTGTAGATAACATGCTACACAAAAAACAAAATTCATTCAATCAATTATGCAAAAGTGTTAAAGTAAATTAGTAGAATCATAATTAGCAACTATTATCATATAGTGTCTGAAATGCTCTACACTCCAAGCATTTGTCATAGCTTTCCTAAAATCTATTGAGCTCTTTCTTGAAGTTGGAGAGATCATTATTTCCCCAATGAGTTTTATCACAATAAGAGAAGTCTCTATCCAAGGCTTTCTACACTTTTCCTTCTAATTTCTTATTATGCCATCAAATCCATGGCCCTTCACAACATTTTGTAGGGCCTTGCATTGATTTTACTAAAAAATAGATACATAAAAATTCTCTTGGATTTCCAAGAATTTTGTGACCTTCACCCGACCAATAGAAGCCTGACCTCTGAGGTTTGTTTCAATCACCACATTTCCCCATATCTTTCAATAATTTTTAGAGCCCTTTCCCTAGTTGTATAAAGGTTTTGATTTCCATACAAATGCTATATAAAGGTGCAAAATCTTCTCATTAATTCTACACAATGTATCCAGTGTGCAAAAGTGGAGATTTGAGGGGAATACCCTTTTCTTTTTTTGCCTTGATTTCCCTCTATGGTATCAAGAGCTCTATTCATGAGGGTTATTATATAGTCTCTCAATAAGCACAAAATGGCTTTCCCACTCAGTTGAGAATGTGGAAGATCCTAGGATTTTATAATTGCTTGCTATAAAGTCCTTGAGTTAAAGAAAAAACTATTGAAATAGTTGAACTTGAGGTCTTTCTTTCTTACTAGAATATGTGTTTTTGATGTGAAAAGGCTTCCCAAGCATCTCCATACCCACATTTGTTGTTTTCATAATCTTTTAAACTTTTATTGTGGTCTTTTTATAATTGCCTTCCTTGAAGAAGCATAAGGTGAAACTATCAATTGCAATATGTGTCTTTTTACCTCTTTTCAACAATGTGCCTATAATGATAGCCTCATTGAAAGTGTTTTTGTTGTATTGTCCCTTATGTTGGTATTCACCATGGTCATCTATGTGCGTTGTTGCTTGTTTCCAAGTGTTGTAATCAACTTTTAATGGGAGAATAACACAACTTGAGGTTGCTATTTGTGTTAATTTGCTTCATGGTTAGTTGCAGATGATTGTGCAACTTATAATACACCACTCACATTCAAACCTTTGTGGTTACCGGCCAATGATCATACTTGTGCTAAGAGGATTTTTTCAGTATAAGTTGAGCTTTTGATTTCTCCCTAGACATGGCCTTCACATCATTTTATATATAGTATCTCAATTACTCACGTACTACCTTAGCTAATCATTGATTGGTTATATTGTGCCTATCCACTTTGACTTTGTTCAACATTACATACATATTAGCACCTTCTATGATCACACCATATTATTAATTCTTGATTTTGGACTCAAGAAAGAGATCAACTCTTTGGATACGCTTTCAAAGAATGTTCATAGTAGGTAGTTGATTTGTCATTATGGAGTGATGTATAAATTCTTATTTTAGCTACTCTATGGAGACTCCGTGCAAATAATGAAATTTTTGGGATGGTTCAAGTCGAATTTGAATGCAACATTGCATAAATTTTTCTATCTTTTAGAATGCCCGTGAAGGATGGCTTAGGTACAATGTTATTTATAATTCAAGTGATAGCCAATATATGAATATACTAGAAAAGAAAGCTTTTTAGACTCAATCCAAATCAATGAGCCATAAAATCTAAGTCTTAGTTTATATTGTGCAATCTTGATTAATAATCTAAAACTTAGAACTCCCCCATGTTTGAGATTATACCTTGATCATAGTTATAGTCAGTTAGTCTACTGCTTAGAAAGGTGTCTTGAAGAAGATTCAATAATGCCGGCTACATGCAAGGAACTTTGAAGAAAAATTTAGACAAAGTTAAATGAGGAATGGCTACAAAAATATTCTTTCCAAATAGACCTTTGGTATCTGATTCTTTTCATTAATGAGAGGGTTAGCTGATCATGCTCAAGTGTTTATTTGTTTTAAAATAATCCCTATTTAAGTTATGGGTGACTACCTGTAACAAAGAGCTCCCTTGACATTAATCTTGGTTGCAAGCCTAAACAAAACCAAAAGAAATGGGAGGCATGCATGCACCTAGACATACACACTCCCTACCCACACGTGTCACACACACACACACACATTACTCATGTGTGCACAGGAATAACTGATGGAAGTATAGAAAGCAATTAGTAAAATGATAAGCGAGCATTATATCACAAGTGGGGGCGGAAAGAGTATGGGAATCAAGTAGTAAAATGATTACAAGTATTGCAATGATTACAAGTGTAGTCCCATGAGCATGGAGAAGCTTATGGAATCATAGCCATAGCACACACATACTCAATATTCTTACAAAATTACAAAGTCCCTTTGCACTTCGCATAGTGTATTATATACCTAGGCTCTCACTTATGCATTGATTGCTTGGGAATCAAAGACAGCACAACTCAATACTAACTCAATTTCTTGCCTAAGCATACTTAGTTACATCCATATCACAACTTGGAAATATTAATGAATGTGTATCCAATTATACAATGAGACACTGACAAAAAGAACCGTGGATTTTATAATGATCACCATATTGGTAGCAACGTCTATCAATAACTTGATACATGCTTGAATTATCACTTTTTTTCCCCTTGTCATTTTGTCAAGTACCTTGGTGGCATTTTGTTACTTGTGTTGAATCAGTTAACACTCTCCGTTTTCCCATTCTAGTGCCTATCCTTGGGCACCATTAAAACCTTTCCATGGAGGTTGAAAGGTCATTGAGAGATTTGGCTCTCTTTGTAGGTTAATAAGATCTTAGAAGTAGAATCTTGGTTATATAGGCTTCATCTAACATCAAAGATTTGAGAGACTTATTTTATTGTAGGTTTTTGATGGTCTAATGTTTGATTGAACCTTATTGTGGTTCAAAAGACAAAACCATTGTAATAAAAAGACCTAGTCAAAATCCATCTTTTCTTCTTGATTCCTGTTTGTTTCTTGTACAAATTTTGACATTTGTAATTCACCAAACTATCTACTTGAACATGTATCATTTTATTGATCTAGCAATTGAAGTTGTGTTGTTTGAAATGCCTTGGGAAGTCTATTTCAGATGCAAAACTTTGGTATGCACGTTTTGCGAATCTGAATTTTGCTAGTTTGCTGCGCTTGCAAAAATCTCATATGGTTGCTTCTTTGCCTCCTTGATTTGTGTGCTTGCCTTTGTCGTTGGTGACATAGGCAAGCAACTACAACGTTACAGGAAGCATGAGTATTTGAAGCAAAGGGAAAGATTGAAAAGCAAGATATTGGCTCAAGCAGCCAAAATTGATCCTTGTAATAATCCTGACTTCCTTCCTTATGTCTCTTCGTAGCAAGCTATTGTAAAACATTTCACTAACAAAATTATATGCATCTTTTCTTTTTTGCTTACTCGTTTTCTTAGCTATAGAAATATTTGAATTCTCTAAAAGAAATTCGGATTCTTGTGATCTTTTCCTATGCCACAATGTTTTCTAACCACCTAGAATATTTCAAGCAAGCCTATTAGCTTTTTGAGCTCCTCCTCTATGTCTATTGTGCTTGAAAAACTTGGTCTTTGCTTAATAGTGGGACTTCTCCATACCTTGAGTGGACGATTATTGACAAATTTTCATTTTTCTTTATTAAACCAAGGAGTGTAATTGTAGATAACATGCTACACAAAAAACAAAATTCATTCAATCAATTATGCAAAAGTGTTAAAGTAAATTAGTAGAATCATAATTAGCAACTATTATCATATAGTGTCTGAAATGCTCTACACTCCAAGCATTTGTCATAGCTTTCCTAAATCTATTGAGCTCTTTCTTGAAGTTGGAGAGATCATTATTTCCCCAATGAGTTTTATCACAATAAGAGAAGTCTCTATCCAAGGCTTTCTACACTTTTTCTTCTAATTTCTTATTATGCCATCAAATCCATGGCCCTTCACAACATTTTGTAGGGCCTTGCATTGATTTTACTAAAAAATAGATACATAAAATTCTCTTGGATTTCCAAGAATTTTGTGACCTTCACCCGACCAATAGAAGCTGACCTCTGAGGTTTGTTTCAATCACCACATTCCCCCATATTCTTTCAATAATTTTTAGAGCCCTTTCCCTAGTTGATAAAGGTTTTGATTTCCATACAAATGCTATATAAAGGTGCAAAATTCTTTCATTAATTCTACACAATGTATCCAGTGTGCAAAAGTGGAGATTTGAGGGGATACCCTTTTCTTTTTTTGCCTTGATTTCCCTCCTATGGTATCAAGAGCTCTATTCATGAGGGTTATTCATATAGTCTCTCAATAAGCACAAAATGGCTTTCCCACTCAGTTGAGAATGTGGAAGATCTTAGGATTTTATAATTGCTTGCTATAAAGTCCTTGAGTTAAAGAAATAAAACTATTGAAATAGTTGAACTTGAGGTCTTTCTTCTTACTAGAATATGTGTTTTTGATGTGAAAAGGCTTCCCAAGCATCTCCATACCCACATTTGTTGTTTTTCATAATCTTTTAAACTTTTATTGTGGTCTTTTTTATAATTGCCTTCCTTGAAGAAGCATAAGGTGAAACTATCAATTGCAATATGTGTCTTTTTACCTCTTTTCAACCAATGTGCCTATAATGATAGCCTCATTGAAAGTGTTTTTGTTGTATTGTCCCTTATGTTGGTATTCACCATGGTCATCTATGTGCGTTGTGCTTGTTTCCAAGTGTTGTAATCAACTTTTAATGGGAGAATAACACAACTTGAGGTTGCTATTTGTGTTAATTTGCTTCATGGTTAGTTGCAGATGATTGTGCAACTTATAATACACCACTCCACTCAACCTTTGTGGTTACGGCCAATGATCATACTTGTGCTAAGAGGATTTTTTCAGTATAAGTTGAGCTTTTGATTTCTCCCTAGACATGGCCCTTCACATCTTATTTTATTTATAGTATCTCAATTACTCACGTACTACCTTAGCTAATCATTGATTGGTTATATTGTGCCTATTCCACTTTGACTTTGTTCAACATTACATACATATTAGCACCTTCTATGATCACACTATTATTAATTCTTGATTTGGACTCAAGAAAGAGATCAACTCTTTGGATACGCTTTCAAAGAATGTTATAGTAGGTAGTTGATTTGTCATTATGGAGTGATGTATAAAATTCTTATTTTAGCTACTCTATGGAGACTCCGTGCAAATAATGAAATTTTTTGGGATGGTTCAAGTCGATTTGAATGCAACATTGCATAATTTTTTCTATCTTTTAGAATGCCCGTGAAGGATGGCTTAGGTACAATGTTATTTATAATTCAAGTGATAGCCAATATTGAATATACTAGAAAAGAAAGCTTTTTTAGACTCAATCCAAATCAATGAGCCATATAAATCTAAGTCTTAGTTTATATTGTGCAATCTTGATTAATAATCTAAAAACTTAGAACTCCCCATGTTTGAGATTATACCTTGATCATAGTTTATAGTCAGTATAGTCTATGCTTAGAAAGGTGTCTTGAAGAAGATTCAATAATGCCGGTTACATGCAAGGAACTTTGAAGAAAAATTTAGACAAAGTTAAATGAGGAATGGCTACAAAAATATTACTTTCCCAAATAGACCTTTGGTATCTGATTCTTTTCATTAATGAGAGGGTTAGCTGATCATGCTCAAGTGTTTATTTGTTTTAAATTAATCCCTATTTAAGTTATGGGTGAACTACCTGTAACAAAGAGCTCCCTTGACATTAATCTTGGTTGCAAGCCTAAACAAACCAAAAGAAATGGGAGGCATGCATGCACTAGACATACACACTCTCCTACCCCACACGTGTCACACACACACACATCATTACTCATTGTGTGCACAGGAATAACTGATGGAAGTATAGAAAGCAATTAGTAAAATGATAAGCGAGCATTATATCACAAGTGGGGGCGGAAAGAGTATGGGATTTCAAGTAGTAAAATGTATTACAAGTATTGCAATGATTACAAGTGTAGTAGTCCCATGAGCATGGAGAAGCTTATGGAAGCTTAGCCATAGCCACACACATACTCAATATTCTTTACAAAAGAAATTAACAAAGTCCCTTTGCACTTCGCATAGTGTATTTATATACCTAGCTTTATCACTTATGCATTGATTGCTTGGGAAATCAAAAGTACAGGCTTACAACTCAATACTAACTCAAGTTCTTGCCTAAGCATTACTTGTTACATCCCATATCACAACTTGGAAATATTAATGATGTGTATCCAATTATTACTATTGAGACACTGGACAAAGAAGAACGTGGATTTTATTATGATCACCATATTTGGTAGCAACGTCTATCAATAACTTGATACATTGCTTGAATTATCACCTTTTTTTTATCCCTTGTCATTTTGTCAAGTACCTTGGTGGCATTTTGTTACTTGTGTTGAATCCAGTTAACACTCCCGTATTTCCCTTTCTGTGCCTATCATTGGGCAACCATTTAAAACCTTCCATGGAGGTTGAAAAGGTCTTTGAAGTGAATTTGGCTATCTTTGTAGTTTCATAAGGATTCTTAGAAGTAGAAGGTAGT
>NW_028221436.1:4127837-4182037 GCF_014529385.1 Adiantum capillus-veneris
TTGAGCACGTGAAGTGTTGAGGATACTTTGCTCTTGCTAATCACTAACTTTTGTTCCATTCGGAGTCTCGTAGCTATACAAACTTGTCTGGATAAGGTTGCGATAAAAGCTCGGGGGGTGCACTATGTAATCATGTTAATGTATAGCGTAAGTTTTGAAAGAAGTTTTAGAATGCAAAAATTTTAGGCAATTCAACAGAGATACATTAAAATAAGGGTTTTTATATTCAATTTTGAAAAACAAATCATAAAATAAGGGGTCATTTTATTCATTCAAACATGTTAAAAGAGAGGTTTTATTAATACCCCGTGAACGCACGTTATATAGGGGGGTACTGAAGGTGAAACCCATGAGGGTAGACAGTAAAAGAAAGTCGCTTTTGATGTCTAACACACATTTGAGACCCTGTTAGCTAGAGACCACTTAAACTTGGATTTTGTGATAGATTACCTATCTCTTGTAGCCTCCATGAACTAGTCGAGTCCGCTAGTACGTCCCATAAATTAACAATTTATATGTATGTGGTTCTCTCTTTGCGAGTGTAAAAATGGTGAGGCTTGGAATTGCTTGGCAACTGGCCGCGACAGAGTGAGAGAAATAACGACTATGGAAGCTTCATAATGGATGAGAGAGAGAGAGAGAGAGAGAGAGAGAGAGAGAGAGAAAGAGAGAGAGAGAGAGAGACACACACACACACACACAGAGTAATTAGTTATGGTCTAATGGAGTTGGAGCTTAGGAGCTTCAAGCTTGAGGACGAGAGAGAGAGAGAGAGAGAGAGAGAGAGAGAGAGAGAGAGAGAGAGAGAAACATTCGGTTTGAGAGCGAATTGTTGAGCTTAAGGTAGAGCCTCTGAGAAGCTATGACCCCCCTGCAAAGTTTATTAGTCGCTATCAAAAATATCTCCCAGCTCTATCGTTCCTTTCAACTCCACTTTGCATGCCTTTCAATACTATTTTTAACTCCCAATCTTGCTGAGTAATACCAATATCACTATTCCTTAGTAATACCAATATCACTATTCCAATCCAACTATGCATGAAATTCTACAGAAGTACCGCACAGCAGAGATGCCTTGGTAATACTGAGAAACGTTTTCTGCATCTTCCAAGGTAGTCGAGCACTCTCACAGACTCTACGAGCTCATGATCTTCGATCTTCTCTTCTCTCTTCTTGCTACCATGTGCCCTCAGTCTTCTTTTCCCTTTATTCATACTATAACCCTCTATCACAACATGTTCTGCCAACAACCCCACCAAGCACGACAATTTCAAAGTAGATTCTCTCACCCATGCTAAGATTTTGCGTGATAGAAATTTGGCTAATTTCATGAGGGCACCACACTTGGCATAAACTTTGACGACAGCACTGCCAGGCACAACATACTTCTCTGATAGGCCTCTTCCCTTGGGATCCCGACCACAACTATGTTGGACCTATTATCAACCAAAGCATTCAACCATGGAAAGATTACTTATGATAATCATGGTCATTAAGTTCTTTCAATTGGACCTTTCTTTTGTGTAGATGTATCTTTATTTAATACGATATTAGAGGCTTGTCTTCAACCATAATTTTGAAAGATCCCTCTCTCGAAGCTTTCTTCGTTTGTTTGTTGAGTGCTAGAATGCTACGAAGGTGGTGTCAGGTACCCCTTCTTTTTTAAGTTTGTGTACTCTAATTAAATTGGTTTCCTGCACAATTTGCTCTACATGTAATGTGATAACACCTTTTTTTTGGCCTTGGATTGCATGGAGCCTCCACGCATTGTTCTTACCCCTCATAGTTTCCTTTCTATGGTTCTTGATTTGATTGATGTAGGTGGAAAACTCATGGAATATTGATCACCCGAGAAATGGAAGACTGATCAGCAAGATAAACACAAGTTTTTTGGTTGACTTGATTTACACATAGTGGAAGAGTTGTACCTAGGTATCGGGTCCCATTACACTATTGTTTTTTGGCTTGGTCTACGCTTAATATGATGAGTTGTACCTATAGGGTCACATTACATTATTGCTTCCAACACTTTGACTTTATTTGACTTTTTGAGCGCTCGTTAGTCAAGTCATGACTCAAGCCACACTAACAGATGGAGGTCAAAAAGACTTGTCTCATAAGTTGATGCAACACAAGATAAACGTGGACATTGTGAGGCATGATTGCAGAATGTTCCTAGCATGGAGATTGTGAGCCACGGTGGTAGAACTTTGCTACCATAAATCAATGGAAACCATCAAGTGTGCAGTAAATAATTGAGGTGCTATTATTGAATGTTCTAAATTTCCACGGGGAGAAACTCTTTTCCTCTGTGTGTGTATGTGTGTGTCTCATAAGGGCATCTTCTTATCTTCGTCAAGCAGAGGCGTTTCAAGCATGTTAGATGGTTGCTATAGCCCCCGCAAGAACAGTAGTAGCCTGCCACGTGTGAGGAGCTGATTTGGCCACTTGTCAAGGGTTGAGTATTGTAGTGCTACAAACGATATAAAGGACGGTGGAATCCAGTGCACAATGCACAACACTGGAAAAGGAGAGAGAGAGAGATCAAGAAGAGAGAGAGAGAGAGAGAGAGAGAGAGAGAGAGAGAGAGAGTAGGTGGATCCCATGACCGACCAATGGATGTGCAAGAGACAGCTGCTGCTTACATTGTCAGCTCCAACCTCTCAGGTATTCTTACTCTTCATAGAGTCCTAATTTCTGAGCTGTGTGGCGGACTTGCTTACAAACGTTTTAATTGGTTTGTTTAGAGTTGCCCATACATGGCGTCCAAGTGCAGGCCGAGAATGGCAACGTGCTTGTTGTAAAATGCGGCCGCGATTTTGGGCGCAGATTTGTGTTCCCGCCCAACGCTAGCGTGGACAATGCAAGGTCCGTTTGGGATGGCCGCCTCCTCACCGTTTCCATCCCTAAAGTACACCGCATTGATAAGTCTCTTCCCACCAAAACCATCCTCATGAAAGTTATCCGGCTTTGACCTACCCAATTTTGAACCTTGCACATATATGTAAATTGTAATCCACTTATCCAGTGTTAGAAAAAAACTAGGGCACAGTGTATTTTAACCGGCTAAAATCATAAAATCTTGGTTAGATTTTGAACTTTCCTTGAAGAAAATCGGCAAATTTACACACGTTTTAGTGTAAATACCGGCAAAAGCTTCAAATTTTGACCAAAAAACGGTAGAATTTCAAGTTTATTTCCTTCGATTAGGGAAAATATATTTTTCTAGCCCTGCACCTATCTCCAGACTCTAGAGTCCTAATTTCTGGCCGGTGGAAAGGGATAGGAGTGCATGAAAAACTATAGGCATCATTCTAGGAAAATGTTAAACTAGCTGGCATCATAGGTAAGCTTGTGCCGTGTGCCAAAGCATCGAAAGCATTGGAATAAAGGCAGACAAAGCATAGAAAGCATTGGAATAAAGGCAGAGAACCAAATATTTCAAGGACTCCATCACCTATTGAAAGAGAGAGCTTATATGTGAGGCTATCCCCTCTATATATACATCATCTCATGTGTGTATTCTACACACTTTGGGGTTCTACTTCTGTGCTCTCTCCTTCTCTCTCAACATGGTATCAGAGCAGTACGTTTTTGTTTTCGATTTTTCTCCTGATCAAAATCGATTTTGCAGAAACTACCTACGAAAAACAGAAGTAGATGTGGTCTACAACTTTGCAGAAGGAAGTTTCTTCAAATTCTGCACCGATTTTGAGTTATCGTTCGTAGACTGCGTACATACCTGAAAAAAAGCTTCCACGTTTTGTTTTTGATTTTTCTGCTAATTGGAAACGATTTTTCAGAAACTATCCACTAAAGAGACCGGAATCGATGTGGTCTACAACTTTGTAGAAGAAAGTTTTTTCAAATTTTGCACCGATTTTGAGTTATCATTCGCGGACTGCGTACATACTTGAAAAGCAACTTTCGCTTTTTGTTTTTAATTTTTCTACTAATTAGAAACGATTTTGCAGAAACTACCAGCGTGAGAGATCGAAATCAATGTGGTCTACAACTTTGCAGAAGGAAGTGTTTTCAAATTCTGCACCGATTTTGAGTTATCGTTCGCGGACTGCATACATACCTAAAAAGCAACTTTCGCTTTTTGTTTTTGATTTTTCTGCTAATTGAAAACGATTTTTTAGAAACTACTCGCGAAACAGACCAGAATTGATGTGGTCTACAACTTTGCAGAAGGAAGTGTTTTCAAATTCTGCACTGATTTTGAGTTATCGTTCGCGGACTGCGTACATACCTGAAAAGCAACTTCCGCTTTTTGTTTTTGATTTTGCTGCTAATTACAAACGATTTTGCAAAAACTACTAGCGAGAGAAATCGAAATCAATGTGGTCTACAACTTTGCAGAAGGAAGTGTTTTCAAATTCTGTACCGATTTTGAGTTATCATTCGCAGACTGCATACATATCTAAAAAGCAAATTTTGCTTTTTGTTTTTGATTTTTCTGCTAATTGAAAACGATTTTTCAGAAACTACTCGCGGGACAGACCAGAATTGATGTGGTCTACAACTTTGCAGAAGGAAGTGTTTTCAAATTCTGCACCGATTTTGAGTTATCGTTCGCGGACTGCGTACATACCTGAAAAGCAATTTTCGCTTTTTGTTTTTTATTTTTCTGCTTATTGAAAACGATTTTGCAGAAACTACCCGCGAAAGAGACCGGAATCGATGTGGTCTACAACTTTGCAGAAGAAACTACCCGCGATGGGATTGGAATCGATGTGGTCTATAACTTTGCAGAAGAAAATTTCTCTAAATTCTGCACCGATTTTGGGTTATCGTCTCGGACTGCGAATATGTTTGAAAATCAAAATTTTACTTTTTGCTTTTGTTTTTTCTCATAATTGAAAACTTCTCAATTATATTTTTCTTCATCAATCATGTATTTGTTACTGACGTAACTTTGCTGCAGAAGCCAGTTACACATCGTTCCGATTCAGTCGACCCGAGCCGTTGATGATCGTCCAAATTCTATCGAGCTACTGTTGGTACATGATCTTTTGTTATATGATATACTCGTTCATTGATTCTCGTATAATTATTCTTTTAGAGATATAGTTTACGTCGTTTTATTGATAATTTCTCATTGATACCATGGTTATTCTCGGTGGTGCCATGATGATATTTCGTTGATACCATGGTTATTCTCGGTGATTCCATGATGATATTTCGTTGATTCCATGGTGATTCTTGTTGATACCAGGATGATGTTTTGTTGATACCATGGTTATTCTCGGTGATACCATGATGTTGTTTCGTTGATACCATGGTTATTCTCGGTGATGCCATGATGATGTTTCGTTGATACCATGGTTATTCTCGGTGATGCCATGATGTTGTTTCGTTGATACAATGATTATTCTCGGTGATATCATGATGCTTTTCGTTGATACCATGATCATTTATTCATTTTTATTGATATAATGATGATATTTTGTTAATACTTTGATGGTATTCATTCATCACTACATTGATAAATGTTGTTTTATGTAGTATATACACATATCATTTGTATCACGTAATCACACATTTTGTACTTTTACGTTTATACTTTATGTACCATATGTTGTCGTGCGTATATATGTCGTCAAAAGAGTGGCGTCGCGAACCATCTCTTATGGCATTGTGAAAGTAATTATTTCATTAACGATGCTAATAATTTTCATGACATGTTTTTTTTTGGAGTCTATGATTTATGTAGGATTGATCAAAGAATTGATTTTATGAAGACAAACTTGGTGACAATAAAAGATTTATGAAGATATGTTTGGTGATGCCATATTGATGACAACATGAAGACATGTTTGGTGATGCGATATTGATGACAAGCTACACAGCAGATTCACGAAGACACTTTTGATTACAAGCTAATGATAGCTTTTACACCTCTTTATTGAACCTTTGTATTCATTATTGTATTTGATAGGATAGGAGTAATGTAACTCCTCATAAAACATTCATTGTAAAAGGAGTGATGTAGCTCCTCGTAAACATTTGTATATTCAATGATTTTTATAATATAACGGTGGGTGTATATAGAGCTGTGGGTTTTTCCCTTGATCCCCCAAGGGTTTTTTCATCCACAGTTAGGGACCCTTATTTGAGCGGGGGTGTTGAGCTTATATGTGAAGCTACTCAATATATGGCTTCTCTATATATGGCACCCAGGTCCCCTCTATATATACACCATCTCATGTGTGTATTCTACACACTTTGGGGTTCTACTTCTGTGCTCTCTCCTTCTCTCTCAACAGGGACTTGGGTGCCATATATAGAGAAGCCATATATTGAGCTGCTTCACATATAAGCTCAACACCCCCACTCAAATAAGGGTCCCTAATTGTGGGTGAAAAAACCCTTGGGGGATCAAGGGAAAAACCCACAGCTCTATATACACCCATCGTTATATTATAAAAATCATTGAATATACAGATGTTCATGAGGAGCTACATCACTCCTTTTACAATGAATATTTTATGAGGAGCTACATCACTCCTTTTACAATGAATTTTTTATGAGGAGTTACATTACTCCTATCCTATCAAACACGTTAATGAATACAAAGGTTCAATAACGAGATGTAAAGGCTATCGATTAGCTCGTAATCAGAAGTGTCTCCATGAATCTTCTATGTAGCTTGTCATCACTATCGTATCACCTAACATATCTTCATGTTGTCATCAATATGACATCACCAAACATATCTTCATAAATCTTTTATTATCACCAAGTTTGTCTTCATAAAATCAATTCTTTGATGAATCCTACATAGATCATAGACTCAAAAAAAAACATAGTCATGAAAATTATTAGCATCGTTAGTGAAATAATTTTCGTTAACAATTCCATAAGAGATGGTTCGCAACGCCACTCTTTTGACGACATATATACGCACGAAAACATATGGTACATAGAGTATGAACGTAAAAGTACAAGATGCGTGATTACGTGATGCAAATGATATGTGTATATACTACATAAAACAACATTTATCAACGTAGTGATCAATGAATATCATCAAAGTATTAACAAAACATCATCATTGTATCAATAAAAATGAATAAATCATCATGGTATCAACGAAAAGCATCATTACATCATCGAAAATAATCATTGTATCAATGAAACAACATCATGGCATCACCGAGAATAACCATGGTATCAACGAAACAACATCATGGTATCACCAAGATTAACCATGGTATCAACGAAACAACATCATGATATCACCGAGGATAACCATGGTATCAACGAAACAGCATCATGGTATCAACGAAACAACATCATGGTATCACCGAGAATAACCATGGTATCAATGAAACAACATCATGGTATCACCAAGAATAACCATGGTATCAACGAAACAGCATCATGGTATCAACAAAAATCACCATGGAATTAACGAAATATCATCATGGAATCACCGAGAATAACCATGGTATCAACGAAACATCATCATGGCATCACCGAGAATAACCATGGTATCAATGAAATATCATCATGGTATCAACAAAAATCACCATGACCAAAGTACTAACAAAGCATCATCATGGTACCATCAAAATCACTATGGTATCAACGAGAAATTATCAATAAAACGACGTAAACTATATCTCTAAAAGAATAATTTTACGAGAATCAATGAATGAGTATATCATATAACAAAAGATCATGTACCAACTGTAGATCGATAGAATTTGGACGATCATCAACTGCTCGACTGAATTGGAATGATATGTAACTGGCTTCTGCAGCAAAGTTACGTCAGTAACAAATATATGATTGATGAAGAAAAAATATAATTGAGAAGTTTTCAATTATGAGAAAAATCAAAAGCAAAAAGTAAAATTTTGCTTTTCAAACATATTCACAGTTCGCGAACGATAACCCAAAATCGGTGCAGAATTTAGAGAAAATTTCTTCTTGAACGTTATAGACCACATCAATTCCGATGGCTCAAGCGAATAGTTTCTCATCGATTTTGATGCCTGCAGCGGCTAGTTTCTTCTGCAAAGTTGTAGACCACATCGATTCCGATCCCTCACGCGGGTAGTTTCTGCAAATCATTTTCAATTAGAAGAGAAATCAAAAACAGAAAGCAGAAGTTGCTTTTCGGGTATGTACGCAATCCGCGAACGATAACTCAAAATCCGTGTAGAATTTGAAAAAACTTCCTTCTGCAAAGTTGTAGACCACATCAATTCCGATCTGTTGTGCGAGTAGTTTCTGCAAAATTGTTTTCAATTAGCAGAGAAATCAAAAACAAAAAACGGAACATGCTTTTCAGGCATGTACGCAGTCCGCGAACGATAACTCAAAACCGGTGTAGAATTTGAAAAAACTTCCTTCTGCAAAGTTGTAGACCATGTCGATTCCGGTCTCTCAGTGAGGTAGTTTCTGCAAAATCGTTTTCAATTAGCAGAAAAATCAAAAACAAAAAGCGGAAGTTGCTTTTTAGACATGTACGCAGTCCACGAACGATAACTCAAAATCGATGAAGAATTTGAAAAAACTTCCTTCTGCAAAGTTGTAGACCACATCGATTCCGATCGCTCCCTTGAAGTGTTTCTGAAAAATCATTTTCAGTTAGGAGAAAAATCGAAAACAAAAAAGTACTGCTCTGATACCATGTTGAAAGAGAAAGAGAGAGCACATAATTAGAACCCCAAAGTGTGTAGAATACACACATGAGATGATGTATATATAGAGGGGACCTAGGTGCCATATATAGAGAAGCCATATATTGAGTAGCTTCACATATAAGCTCAACAATTAGTTGGGTTCAAAGTAAAAGCCAGAGGAACTAACACTAACCTATTTGGTAGCGGGTCGCCACTGCGACAAACATCCATGGCATAGCCTTCAAGCACTAGCATACTCTTGTGAAGACTTAGATGGGTGGATGGATTGGACAGGGAGACTCTTTATAGATGTGAACCTCAAGAATTGAACCTGACAAGAAAGGATATCCTTCTTTATAAGGTAATCAACAACTCAAAGACTAAAAAATCTTTCTATCTTCTATCGCATCACACTATTTCAATTACAAAAATGGATTTGGATAGCCATAGGACTCTAAGGGGAAAATTGTACCAAATATAGTAGCATTATGACAAGGTAGAACATCACGGTACATCATGAACCTGTGAGTGTGTGTGCGCGCGGTGCGGTGCGATGCATGCGGGGAAGGGGAGGCATACCAGACGGTGTGGGTGGAGCAACCTTTGGAAGTTGTGAGTGAGGTTCTCCTTATTCATATATGTATAATGAATAAGGGCATGTATCCATGGTGGGCGCGCGGTTGGGGGCATGTACACATGGTGGAGGAGCAGCCGAACACCGGACGTCCAGCTCGGGCGAAAGGCGTAGCGCCTTTACCCCAACAAACTCTCACTTAAAGGCGATGCGCGGATAAGTGAGACCTACTAGATAAACTACTAGTATGTAGAAGAAACTAAGTGAGAATCTCTCTCAACATATGCCCAAATGGCTCACTATCTCGATCTACACACAATTGTTTTGGCTATGGTGGTAGGCAAGAATGCATACTTCTGCTAGAGCCTGAGCCACAGAGCACTCTGTATGGTCTGCAAAACTCCACTATGCATCATGCTAGTGTCAGTCAATCGCACGACTAACACCCCTACTACGCCAAATGCTCCCACTCCAGCTGCTAGTAAATCAAGCCTCGACACTAACAAGTCGAACATGAGACGCTCGA
The DNA here is from genome assembly GCF_014529385.1 of Adiantum capillus-veneris. Classification (NCBI taxonomy): domain Eukaryota; kingdom Viridiplantae; phylum Streptophyta; class Polypodiopsida; order Polypodiales; family Pteridaceae; genus Adiantum; species Adiantum capillus-veneris. Next base: position 4,137,577 of record NW_028221436.1, read on the forward strand.
ATGCAAACAAAATATGCACCACCCTAGTTGTACTCGCCTCCCTTGCGCAATCTGCAATGTCTCGTCTCCTCTCAAAGCATGCTAGCAACAAAATTGAGAATGCACTGTCTCGAACCTCACACACATGGATAGCATATAACAGACCGATGCGTGATCCCCTGGCAATCACTAATAAATCGCAATGCATCTGGAAAGAATGCTCTCTAAGAAGTATTTAACAACCAAATTTTTTCAACTGTCTCACTCAGATCAAGTTCTATCTTAGCTGGGGAACGTAGCACACATGTTGTAGCGTGTATGATGCACCATTGGGAAACGACAAACAAATGTCTCCTGTACCCTCCATGTCAAATGCCAAACCATCGACCAAGTGTAGACAACCAAAACTCCCACTATAGAAGGTGCTAAACCAGTCATGATGGAGTCTCACATAAAATCTGCATCCTCATCTAACACCCAATGTGGGGAAGTGTCACTGCTCAAAGACATGCAATCAAGAGGAACACTAAAGGCAAATGTGACATCACTGTCACTGGCATATGAAGCCACTGCTCTCGCATGTTTCAAAACCTCATGTGCACCATGCATAGGTCTTCTTCTTTGTTGTCTCATACACCTAAAACAATGGTGCCTAATGTGCCCCATGTGACCACAATGCCAACAAGGCAAGTATCGGCAAGAACGAGACCGTTGTGTCGTTTGTGTTGTGGAATCCTGGGGGATTCACTCTATATAAAAAAGGAGATGCCACCTACGAGCGGAAAACTTTGATAAAACTCCTATATTATACGACTCATATTAGGAAATATGACCCCCCTTTCTACGCTTATACAACAATCAATAAAGAAAACTATCATACCCCTATCTTACATATAAAATTTAGGTCTCACGTGATCTAACTGAGTAAAACTAGTCAAAGAGTGTGTAGCATAATGACTAGCAACATACTAAGGAACCGCTTCTATTGATAACTAGATGTATCAATCAGCGTGCACTCTAGCTATAAATCCAATTTTGACCCATCCAAAGCCTATGTAAATCAACCCTTGACCTACTCCAAATCAGCCCTTATCTATGACCGACTTGATGCAAAATTTGATGTGTGACCTGCTAAAAAACTTCCCGAAAATTCATCTGAGTTCTAGTGCACACCAGTGATCAATCATTACAAGTAATCAACCCAGGTCAGTCCCCCCCCCTCCCCCCCTTCCCTTATTTTTAAGCTTGGGAGATAAATTATTGGGGACCTGCCCCTAACGCATACGCTTATGTATCTTGCAAAAAAGAAACCCCTCCCCTGCACTTACGTGGTGCGATAAGTTTTCCATGCTGAATCCCTCATGTGTGGAATTGAGATCTTTTGAGCCAGGCACAACGGCGTTGGCACCATCAATCTGCGTAAAAGGGACTTCAAGAAGGAAAATCAAAAGCATGGTTCAACATTTGTTAATAAGTCTCAGAGAATTCTTTTTAGTCCAGGAAGCACATCATGAGATGGTGAGATTGGGGCTGCTCGAAAAGAGTGTCACGCTAGGCACTACATTGCTTGATATGTATGTCAGATGTGGTGCACTGGCAAAGGCACAAGAAATTTTCGATGAGCTACCTACTTAGAGTATGTTCTCATGGACTATGTTAATCTCAGGTTATTGCCAACATGGGCTTGGAAATAAGGATGTTGTTTGCTTCGACAGAATGAGGTGTGCGGGCTTGTGTCTCCAGATGCGGTGACCTTTTGATTCTTGATTAAAATTCTTGACTGCAGCACTAGGGTAAAGGGGCCAACTTCAGGCCACCTAAGAGGAAACACACACTCCGGAAAGCACGCTAAACAGAATCGAGTGCTTAGATGCTCAAAATGAAGATCGAGATCGTCTCTACCAACAACAAAAATCTGGAATCAAGTTGCATTTATACAGGCAAAGAACGCCCGCACAACATTTTTTATGTGTGTAAAAAATGGGTGTAAATAGGAAACCAGAATGGGAGGGCATTTAGAGCCATTGTGCCAACAACGCTTGAACCCAAGATCTAATGGCCACGATTGCAAGTTGGCTACATTGTCCACCCCAACTCTCACCCATTTGTGTTTGACAATGGGTCCGAAAGTGCACAAAAAAATGACCCCAGCAGTCCCCCTACAGGGGGGTGGTTTTTTTATTGGCCCCTTTACCCTATTGCAAGCATCTCTATATCCGGAGCAAATAAAGGGGACAAAGCAAAAACGAAAGGTGTCATGGGCACGGGGCACCGCTCGGAGTACACACAGACACACACACACGCGCACACATGTAGGAAGCAATGCCGTAGGCGCATCAGAGCATGCCCACGCTTGATGCAAGCTATGTGTATCTAACAAAGGGGGTTTCCTAAAATCATCAATTTTGTGTATAGTGAGGTGGGAAATGGCAAGCTCAAATACGAGTCAGTGCAGAAGGTGGGCGCAGCAGCAGAGTTGGTGGCTACTCCATGCGTAGACTAGGGATTGAGCTCGACTCTGTAATCAACGGGCAGCATCCTGGTGTGCGGCAACAAAGGACTGAGCGACAAGTTGTAGTAGCCCTGAGAAGTTGGCAGCACAAAGGCTCAACCGGCATGGAGGTGCCCAAATAGGTCATTGGCCATCCACCACCGACAACCAGGGGTAGAGTAGCACCAAAAGAGGTTCATTGAGAGAGGAGTGGGCAACATCTCATGTACGGGCAAGGAGTTTTGGATAAGTCTTCCAAAGCGCTCATAGGTGGCTCAACATCATCGGATAGAGCATGGCGGTGAAGCGAAAGAAACCACACGCACACACATACCTACACAGCGATGTCACCAATGAGATTCACGACCCATGTCTGCAGCTCACTTAACTTGTTTTTGGTGATTTGTTGAGTTATTGTTATTTACCTTATTTTATCTTAGGGAATGTTCACATGTATGCAATGACGAAAATGATATGACAATGAATAAAACCCCTAAAGCCTTTTCTGCTTTTAATGACGACGATATGTTATATGGGATTAGACACTACCGTGATGCGCGAATGTGATCGGCAGTAATACCTTCTCGGTGTAAAGCCCCATTCCTTGTAAATCACTACTGAGGTTAACAGGTAAGCCTAAACCCAAGGTTAGCTATAGTATACCAAAAAATCTAAGGTTAGGGCAAAAAGAAAAAACCCCACATGATGGTAGCTCGGTAGTAGCACCAGGTTGCGAGAAAACCTAAAACTTGTGGTTGAGAGTAAAACTAAAACTTTGTGTATCATGAGAGTCCAAGTTAAGTTCTAGAGGGCATCGAGACATAAATTATGCCAAGTTTGACTGAAGAGGCCGATTGTTGGGGCCAGCACAACTTGGGTAGACACATGTGTGAACACCTCATAAATGCCATTATAAGGCTTATGTTAACCTAATGAAAGGCCTCTTTTCATTACACATTTTTGTGTTCTCTCTCTCTCTCTCTCTCTCTCTCTCTCTCTCTCTCTCTCTCTCTCTCTCTCTCTCTCTCTCTCTCTCTCTCTCTCTCTCTCTCTCTCTCTCTCTCTCTCTCTCTCTCTCTGTGCCATGTCTATATGAGACCCTGTCCACTTGTGTGCCAAGCTCAACAATGTGAACGCCAAAAATGGCAGCAAAGTGGGAGGTAATTCGACCACTACACAATCATGAACCAACCATGTCCAATCGCACCAAAATTGATGCTCACAATATGCCATAAAACAACTCCACAATCTGTTATCTGCAAGCATAAACTAGGACAAAATCACCAACCAAGCATAAAGCACATAACCATATATAAAAGTAGAAAACAAACTAGCTCAAAACGCATCCCACAAGAAATTTCTTGCAAAAATATGCAAAAAACCTGTGAAAATTGTGGTTGTCAAAGTCTGTAGCCACACAAGCACGCTAATCCACAAACCTACGGGATGGGTACAAGAAAACCAAATTGTGTCCAAGCTGACAAAATCTATTAAAGTGATAGTAAACAATTGATCACTAAACCGTCAGAGAGTAAACTGCAAATAAGCATAAACCATGGCGAGAATCTAGAAAAAAAATCTGACAAACTTTCCCTTGAAAACTAAGCAAACTCAAAAATGTCATCAAATACGCATGGAAATAAACACATAATGTCTCAATATCAAAATCCACAAATGGCATACATAGCACTAGCAAAACCCTGGCAAAACAACCTACTCTTGAACGAGTGGCTCTATGGACGTATACCTGACCAAAAACACCTATAAACCTTGAACCTGCTACCTGCAAGCTATACCAAGATCAAAATGGATCCGCATAATGCATACATAGCATGAAACTGCACCAACTTGTGCAAACCAACTCTCTGTAATGCCCCACACAGTCATACATGAGCACTACATGTGTCACATAATCCACACTAGAAAGATTGTGCAACCTGTGAGCAAAACCGCTAGGAAACTGTCACACTACCTCATCGATCGATAAACACATCGATCGAAAACTCCATTTAAGAGCCAAGTACGCTGGAGAAAAATCCGCTCTAAAATGGTCCGTCAGAGCTGTATCTGTTGGTATGTGCCATCGAAGCCAAAAACTGGAGAATCGTCAAAGGTCGAAACTCCATGGAGACTATGTCGGAGTCAAATCCGCTGCTAGAGGACAGACAATGCCACTCTTTCTCTAATGTTCTCTTGCTCTGTCGAGGTCAGAAAGTCAGCAATGCCCCCGAGGCGTCCACTAGGACATATATGTAAGATATCACGTGCAAACAAAATAAGGGATTTATAATTAGGTACATTTACAAAAAAATATACTTACATAGTCGGTATTTTAATTGGGAAAGTGAAAATTTTCATACATAAGGGCTAGTTTTTTCACAAAAATGAATACATAAGGGGTACACACAAAACTTGAAAATATACAGGTAAGGAATTAATTAAATACCTCTTGTTTGCAGGTGCTATATGAGGTTTTTACATAGTGGACTCCCCGGGTCGATGCCGTCTTTTGCGGTCGGGAAAAAGAACGATAGCCGAATATCCGCGTGATCAGTGCCAAAAACGATGCGTAACAGCTAATCACCGATGCTTGAGGCCGATGCCGAGCCAATGCAAAACACCAAGAAGAACACTAAAGTCGAGCCCCTAAACCACTGTCATAAATTGATGCCAATAGTTGATGCTCGAAGCCGTAGATGAGGAATGCCGAGAAAATCATCGAATCAATGCAGAAAAATAATGCCAAGATCATCTCCTACGGGTTGGATGGGAGTCTCCAATGCCGAGAAGAATGCCAAGAAGAATTGTGCTGATGTCAATGTCATCTCCCTCCACAGGACGGGAGTGGCTAATGCCGAGGAGAATTCCAAGAGAAAATGGGATGATTCCTGGTGATGCTTGGGCTTACTCGTGGAAGTCACAGTTTCTCAAGCTCTCTCTCTCTCTCTCTCTCTCTCTCTCTCTCTCTCTCTCTCTCTCTCTCTCTCTCTCTCTCTCTCTCTCTCTCTCTCTACCTCACTCTTTCGCTCTCTCACTACAACAAAAAAGGAGGCCTTCGACACAAGTTTCGACCCATATCGTCGAAAAAACCATCGATATAGGCGTCCTTACAAAAACATTGCTATATGCGTCGATATACACGTCGAAAGGTAATATTATTGACGCATATTTTGATGGGCTTAGTGATTCATATAGCGACGACCATAACAAAAAAAAAATCTTGGGTAGAGGACAGGTAGCCTGGCCTGTGCCCAGTGAAAAGATGGACACAGCCACAACCAGATTGCCTGTCCTCTGCCCAAGAAAACGAGCAACACCAAAATCAACCGTGCTCTTGCAGAAATTTTGGTAGAGTTCCCTTTGTTTTTACATAAACTTAAAAAAAAAAAAACCATATCATGTATACACCTCCTACATGCTATCCATGTAGGATCTCACATGAGATTTAAGGCCAATAAAAGAAATGAAATGAACTTTGTGCAAAACCATAACCAACTTAAAACCATAACCATAACGAACTTATTTTTTGCAAAACCATAACCAAATTAAAACCATAACCGGCCATAACCATATTGATCAAAACATAATGCAGATAACCATAACCATAAGCATAACCAGAAAGTTAAACATAACCATAAACAAAACAATAACCATAACCATGTCTATACAAGAATAGGAGAAATAACAATGTCTATACTACAGCTCAATGACAATAACCATAACCATAAGGAAAACAATAACCATAACCATGTCTGAACAATAACCATAACCATATACGTCTATACAAAAAAAAGACAGAGAAGCGTGTCTGTGTCTCACAAAGCATATATATGAAATCCACTGATGACTAGGCATCACAACCTGCACATAGGACAAGTCACAAAATTAGTATTGATATTACTTCACGTATACTTATTTAATTAAATCAACTCACACATATTAACGTCTCACCTCAATCGATCATCGAGACTCTAAGGCCTCCCAGTCTACAGGATCTCCTGAAGCATCAAGATCATTCAATACTTCATAGATACCTATACGATATCCATCTGTCTCCTCCTGGCGTGTAAGGGCTCGATGCATCACAAGATTCTGCGTTTATATAAAAATCAAAGTAATAAGAATACATGATTCATCACGTTTAAAAAAACGCCATAGCTAGGATTGGATTGGAAACTCACAAACTCATAGAGAAAGGTGTCGAAGCCTCCGCTACCAAGATGAGATGGCCCCTTGGTCATCTATCATATCTGCATGGCCTGACGCTGGTGTCTGAATCGCGTGTCCGCTGCCCACTCATCCTCTCTGATCTGCTGTCACGTCTCATGTGGGATGCCTGAAGGCTTCGACGAGCAGGTCCTGAAAGCCTACCGAGCTGCATCTTGTCGATGTTTCACGGTGTCTTGTGCAACACCCTTGAACCACCTCCTCGAAAACAGTCTTTGAACTCGGAGCAGGCTTGTACTCTCTCATGATGTTATCCACTATATAACTGACTTTGTCCTCATCCTAGTCAGGCCAAGGCGTCAGAATGCTGGTCGAAAAATGTAGCTCGACGAGCTGGCGAATCCCCTATCTCATCTCAGTCTCGACTCTATCCATGTCAACAGAACCATCTGCCCGTACAGTATAGAGCTTGGAGGCTCTAGGATCGTGTGCCCCCCAAGGTGTCTGAGGTGTGCTAAGAGGTGTGTCGAGAGGTGTGCCTGGGTAGGATGGGGGTCGTGAGTGAGGAGGGGTCGAAGCATCTATGGACCCTCCTCCTTAGCAACCACCACGTCCACCTGACGATCGTCGAGATCGGCGAGTGCGTGTGTGCTGCGGAGATGAGGACATAGATGCCTCTGCCGCACCCCTAGGTCTTGAAGCAGCCGTGATGGGAGACCTCCCAAGCATCGTACCCGTAGCCCCCCCCCCCCCCCCTCCCATAGGCGTCTCTCCCCCCATGGATGTACCCTCATAGGTGTCGGACCCTCGGGTGTGAATCCCGGAGGAGTAGTACCTGTGCCTCTGGCTACCCAGTACTAAGATGCCTCTGCCATCTGGCTGGGCGTCATCTGTGCGACGAAGCCCATAAATGCATCTGCAGTCATAGAAGCGGGATCTGGAAACTAGTCTGCCATACTAAAGTCCTGCACAAAGAAAGTAAAATAAAGCATCTGAACACCTTTGTTTAAATTAAATTTAAGCTTAATCTTAAATCATCATCTTCACACAAACACTTACATGCCTAGGCCTCGACGAGTGAGGCATCATCGATAAGATCTTGCACCGTATCATCGTCTATCTCTAATTGTAGACATAACTCTACCCCAACTCGTTCTGGCAGATTGTCTTCATCCATTGCATCTTCATCTACAAGTGTCAATTCTGCCTCGTCTGCGTCGTCCCTCGTATATCTGTCAGCTTCCTCCGCCATACCTTCATCCATCTCATGTAATGTCAGATTAGTATCTTCTTTGTATGACTGACTTTCCTCCAGGAGCTCTTGCGCTTCAAATACTTATTTATTTCTCGGAGCAACCTGAACCACAAACCACCATTGTCGCTCTCGAGGGACCGGTACAAAGACCACTTGCTCGCAATGTTCGGGGAGAGAACATGTGTCGCTCGCATCTGTCCAAACCTTTGTAGAATCTATTTGCACAAGCTTGTTTCTATCTCTGCGTACCGTTGCATTGCGACCAGAAGTAATCACCTTGAACCACTTCACATCCAACAAAAACATCTCAAACTGCCTGAAGATGACTTTCAGGATATCTAACACCATACCACAGTAATCCAGGTTGCTAGTGCTCTCATTCGTGTCTCTTCTGCTATCAATTTGTTGTGTTCTAAAATGTTTTCCATGCGACCACAGTGCCATGTATGTATGATACTTCCAGTCACATCCAATAGCCAGCTCCTCCTCTTCTAGAGATATGGGTTCTCCGATCTGTCGAGCTGCTCTCACTGTCTTGTCCAACCATGCCATTGTAGGGAATTCAGGTAGAGGAGCGAGATAGTCTGGAAAGGGTAAGCCTCTGGAAAGGGTAAGCCTGAAATCATGTCGCTCCCTATTGCGTCTCTCTTTCTCTTCTTCGTACCTTTCAAGCCATTTTTGCATCGGCTCTAAATTTAGTATACAGAACTTCATTATCTTTTCTCGCATGGCGCCGTTCATTTTGTTTGGCACCCCTTGCCCTTGCGACTCCTCTCCCACCAGTCTTGCATCCTCCTCATCGCTCCACAGTCGAGGCATTTCTGGGTTAGAAACGGATAGAAATTCAGTCATCAAGACAAGAGACTCTTGCACCAGCCATCCTTTTACCATGCTCCCCTCTGGAAGCGCTTTTTGGCGAACAAAACCCTTAAGAATTTTCATGAACCGCTCTAGAAAGAACATCCAGCGGCTGTGGACTGTACCTGCCACTGCAACCTCATCTACTACATGGACGGGAAAGTGCATTTGGATAGTTAGGCAGCTCGTGGGTAGATACTCCTCAATCATGCAAACTGCCTCAATGGAGTTAGCCCTTGCGACTGCAATAGATTCCTCCTGTATCTCCTTGGAAGAGATTCACCGCACTAGCTCTGAAATCTTGTATATGCAGGTCCGCACTTCCTCCGTTAAACACCCCTTGATCGCAATTGGAAGAATGAATTGCAAGAACTTATGCCAAGTCGCATTTTTCAAAATGAGTGGATCTACTATGGTTTTGGAATTTTTTCCCAAAACCCTGAAAGGACACTTTTATGTCCTGTTAGGTTACCATTCTAGTGTTAATGGATGATCAAAATGGACCTCAATTCACTTCTTTTCATTTAACTCAAAGAATCCAGATAAATGTTCATGTGTCCAGGAAATTTTTTTCTAGCAGCACATAGTCTTTATGTTTGGGCCAAGAAGATTATGAGAGATCCTGGAATGTCCTTTGCCTGTTGTAATTCTGATGATTAACTATGAAAACTCATTTGATGTGCATGTGTTTGTCCTTATCTAAAGTTGTGTTCCATTGAAGTTTTTGGGGATTGGGGTCAGTAAAAAGTTTGGGTTCTTGCACGTGTTTTTGAAGGGGTTATCAAAGCATTGTAACTTGGGTAGCCATGGCTTTCTCTTATCCGGAATTTCATGGAAGAAGTGATGAGAACATGTGGAAGACTTTTTGGAAAAGATGGAGGCTGCCTGCATTAGTAACCAGATTCATGACTCGACATAGATGTTATGTCTTCTCCAAATTTGTTTGAAGAGTGATGCACGAGTTTGGTCCAAAGCCTTTGAACAGGAGTTTCGTGTGGCTGATCCACCTGTAAGATTGAGTTGGGACAATCTAAGGCATGGATTGCAAGTGGAGTTTGTGAAGACAGAAGATCCTGACAAAGTATGGAAAGAAGTACAAGGTTTGGTGCAAAAGGAAGGTGAGCTAGTAGATGTGTACATACATAAGTTCTCATTGGCATGGGAGCGAATGTGTAAGGCCTTAGCACCACAAGTACCCCCGCCTGACATGATGAAGAAGGAGAGGTTCTTGGATGGTCTTTGGGAGAATATACGTTGGAGAGTGGAGCTAAAGAAGCCTATGAAATATGAAGATGCACTAGAGGTAGCAAGGAACAAAGAGTGGAAGCTGAGGAAAATGAGCCAGTTAGGGGTGGAGTCTTTGCGCATGAGGTCTGAGTTTAAGCCTTTGGACACTTTACAAGGTCACATGCCAGGGGTTCATCATGAACCAGTGTTTTGTGTTACTCCTCAAGTTATGCCAGCAGTGGTCACTACAGCAGTGCAAGATGATGGGCTAATGTAAAGAATGAGGATGCAAGAGAGCTACACAAGACAAGCACAAAGCACACAGAGATGGAAAGCTTCTTCTTCTTCTTCACAGAAAAGAGAGTCCAAAATGACTAAGTGCTAAAGCTGAAGAGTAGCACATATGTACATGCGGTCACTAAGTTTGAAATCGCTAGAAGCGTACTAAGCTGGCACTATATGTGTAGTCCAGCTGTAGAATCACTGGCAGAGATCCTCCGTGTCGGTCACCTAACGCGCTAGTGAGTAAATGATGTAAGCGGCCAAGACCTGTAGTGGATGCCAGCTCAAGGTGTAGAGCTCGACATCTCAACACTCCCCCTCGAGCTCTGCATGTTGCAGAGTCCAAGCATAGTCCGGAAACGTCGAAGCTTCTCAGCTCCGAGGGCCTTGGTAAAGATATCCACTATCTTCTCCTCTGTGCTGACGTAGACCAAGTCGATGTCAGCCACCAACACTCGCTCTCGAACGTAGTGGTAATGGACCTCTATGTGTTTGGTCCTGGCATGGAACACTGGGTTCCTAGCCAACTGCATGCTACTGAGGTTGTCACAATGGATGAAAATCTGATGGTCCACCTGCACTCCCAAGTCCTCAAGTAATGTGCGTAGCCAAGCTACCTCGCACGCCGCAACTGTTGCACCTCTGTACTCGGCCTCTGTGCTCGATAAAGCAACCGTAGGCTACTTTTTGCTGCTCCAAATAACACCAGCACTCCCAAAAGAGAACATGAAGCCACTCGTAGATCTCCTATCAACAATGCTACCTGCCCAATCTGCATCTGTATACCCATACAATGCTAATGGTGCATCTGCTGCATAGAACAATGCGTAGTCAAGAGTCCCTTGCACATACCTAAGTGTGCATCGTACTCCATCCAAATGTGGCTTCCTCGAAAGCTTCATGAACTGACTCTCCAAGCCTACTATGTAGCTCAAGTCTGGCCTCGTGATAGTCAAGTAGATTAGACTACCCACCATCTTCCTGTACATATTGACATCCTCAACAACATCACCCTTCTCTGCACTCAGCTTTGCATTCACATCCAAGGGAATAGAAATTGGCTTACAATCAGCCATACCATACTTTGACAACATGTCCAAAGCATACTGTCTCTGTGACAGCCATACACCCTCTGGAGTCCTGATCACCTCAATGCCAAGAAAGTAGCGCAACTCGCCTAAATCTTTCATTTCAAACTCCCGTTTGAGAAGACCCTTCACATGGTCAATCTCCATAGCATTGTCACCCACAATAATAAGGTCATCTACATATATGGTAATGACCACAATCCCCACATCACTCTCACGTACATAGAGTGAATGATCAGCATGAGCTCTCCTAAAACCAATACTGACAAGATACTTGGCACTCCTGTCATACCATGCTCTAGAGCCTTGCTTCAAACCATACAAAGCTTTGAGAAGTCTACATACATAATCTGGGTAACCTGGATCGACATAACCAGGTGGCTGATCCATATACACTTCATCTTGCAATTCACCATTCAAGAAGGCATTCTTTACATCCATTTGATGCATAATCCATCCTCTAGATGCAGCCACTGCTATGACAGCTCTCACAGTTGTCATCTTTGCCACTGAAGCAAAGGTCTCCTCATAGTCTCTGCCATACGTCTGTGCATAATCCTTTGCGACCAGCCTTGCCTTGTGATTCTCAGTGTTACCATCAGCCTTATGCTTGGTTTTATACACCCATTTACAGCCAATAGCTTTCTTGCCACTTGGCAATGGCACCAACTCCCATGTGTCGTTTGCTTCCAATGCAGCCATCTCTTCATTCATTGCATCATCCCAATGCACATTTCCAACTACATCCTCAAAACATGTGGGCTCCACATCTTGTATCACCTTAGCCATGTAGGCTTGGTGATGCGCTAGATACCCATCATAAGTCAATTTCTAAACTGGATTTTTGACTCTATTAGATCTGCGCGGTCCTGGGTCACTCCTTTGCCCTCTAGCATCTTCTTGTACTTTCCTTACACCAGGTGTCCTGACAGCCGGAATTCCAAATTCCTCATCAAGACTTTGTTCAGAACCATCTGAATCCATGTCTACATGTGAAAAACCTGATGATGCATTAGCCATAAAGGGAGGTTCATCAACCTTTTCCTTTCCTTTTCGTGATACATTCCCTATACCTGTTAGTGGAGTAACATGCGTACGTAGTCTACCATTCTATGGTTTCTCAACAGAGCCACGAGAAGAGGAATCTTGTGGTCCACTCAAAACCTGTGACTGTGGCCACACATTTTGTATAACCACATCATCTTTTACATCAGCCCCAATAGTGCCATGTGCATTATTGTACCAACTGCTCATCTCATCAAAGACTACATCTCTGCTCACTCGTAATTCTCGTGTAGTAGGATTGTAGCACTTGTACCCCTTTTGTTCAAGGGAATATCCCACAAGAATACATTTTTCTGCTTTAGGATCCAATTTCCTACACAACTCATCTGGTACATGCACGTAAGCTATGCAGCCAAACACTTTCAAGTGTGCCAAATCAGGCTTTGTACCTGTAAATTTTTCCTCAGGTGTTACATCATGCACCGGAGCTGTAGGTGTCCTATTCATAATGTACACAGCTGTATTTATGGCTTCAGCCCAGAAATGATGAGGCATGTTCTTCTCATTCATCAATGCACGTGCAACCTCTACAATGTGCTTGTTTTTACTTTCTGCGACCCCATTCTGTTGTGGAGTATATCTGCATGTAAACTGCCTGCGCGTATACCATGCATTCGCAGAAAATCTAAAAAATCATTGGAGAAGTACTCTCCCCCTCCATCTGACCTCAATGTATTGATTTGCATATCTGTCTCTTTCTCAATCATGACTTTGAAGTCTTGAAAGTGACCAAACACTTCACTTTTGTTACGCATGAAGTAGACCCATACTTTCCTTGTATGGTCATCAATGAAAGAGACATAATACCTGCAACCATGTATACTTGCAGTATCAGTTGGACCACAAACATCTGTGTGCACCACCTCAAGTGGCTTTTTACATACATTGCGCTCGTGTGGAAATGAGCCCTTTGACTATTTTCCAAATTGACATGCTGCACACACTTTATGCATACCATCCACCTTGAATTAGGGCAAACCTTTTACAATCTGTTTTGATTGCATGCTGCGCAATCTCTGCTCATTGACATGGCCAATGCGTTTGTGCCAAATGTCAACATCAACCACAAGACCTGTGCCCTGTGCAAATAATGCAGCTTTTACCTCAGGCATGTCTACATTCAGCGTAAACATTCTGCCCACACATTTGCCCTCTGTGATCAGCTTACAGCCATTCTGGAAATCTTCTACATAACAACCATTCGGATTGAAGAAAACCTGCAAACCCTGCTCAACCATTTGTCCAACAGAAACAAGATTCTTTGTAATGTTTGGGACATGAAGTACATCTGCTAAGTACTTTGATTTCCCACTCTTCGTATTTAGAGGTATGTCCCCTACATGAGCAATGGGGTGAACTGTGTCATCTCCTGTCTGCACATAGCCTGACACATCTGGTTTGTGCATATCTCTAAACCACTCTCCACGAGATGTCATGTGATTAGAGGCACCTGAATCCACATACCAAACATCATCTTGGGTGGAATTCTCTGCAGTCATTGTATTCATTACATGCTGCATAACAAACATGCGCTCGTTTTTGTTGTCATCTGCATCTCTGCTAGTAGATGCATAGTTGCCCTGTTCTCTCTTTCCACTTGCTTTTCCCTTTGGACAGTCACGTGACATGTGACCTCTTTCACCACAAGTCCAACATTCTCTGCCATCTGGAGTATGTTGTTGCCTGCTTGATCCTGCACCACGACCTCTTTGACTCCCCCTGCCTTGAGACTGGTTTCCCTTGCCACCTGTATTGTTTTGATTTGATTGACCTTCTAGAAATTTGCCCCTATAACCCCTTGGGCCTCGACCACGACCTCTACCTCTACCTCTGTTGGAGTAAGAATAGAAGGCCTATTCAGAATTATTTCTTCCATGAGAAGAAGATGTGTCAAGGTTCTTCTCCTCAAGAATAAGCATAGAAATCAAATCTTGGAACACGGTTATGTCGTCTCTTGTATTCATGGAAGACCTAAAATGTACATACTCATCTCCTAGACCATCCAAGCATGCACAGACAATGTCATCGTCTTCCACTGAGACTTTAATAGATCCAAGAGCCTCCATGATACTCTTGATCTTCAAAGCATAATCATTGATGGAGACGTTGTTCCTCTTAACCTGATTTAGCTCCGACTTTAGTTGAAGCTTTCTGGCCTTGGTGTTCACCTTGAACACTCTACCTAAGTTTTTCCATGCAATCGCGGGGGTTTCAACATCCTGTAGATAGCCCATCATGCCATCTGTGATGCTCATAGACAGCCAATACATCACTTTGCTCTGGCCTTGTTGCCAGTCCCTCAAAGCTTTCCTTTGTTCTGCTGTAGCATTTGCCTCGGGAATCTCTGGTTCCTTTTCATTGTCTCCTTCTACATAGTCCCAATAACCTTTTCCTTTTAGGAAATTTGTTATTCTGAACTTCCATGCAGGGTAGTTATTTTTCTCAAGCTTCTCAATAACAATCTGACTGAAACCGTCAGACATCTTGAAGCACTAAGACAAAATAGCAGCAATCTGCAAAAACTTGCAAATCTGCAAAAATCTGTAAATCTGTTGAACCTGCTATCGTGGTACCTGTAACTCTTTCTACACTCAACGAGTGTCCACAATCAAGCGTACATACAACCACTGTACTTGTACAGTAAATATCTGTATACTGCATTTTGGAGACCTGTTCAGAAACTTGTGCGAAAAACCCTAAAACTTGTGGATTGCGAACGAAGGGATTGTGATGCTCTTGCTCTCTTAGCCTCTCTTGCCTGCACTAGGCTCTGATACCATGTAAAGAATGAGGATTCAAGAGAGCTACACAAGACAAGCACAAAGCACACAGAGATGGAAAGCTTCTTCTTCTTCTTCACAGAAAAGAGAGATTACAAAATGACTAAGTGCTAAAGCTGAAAAGTAGCACATATGTACATGCGGTCACTAAGTGTGAACTCGCTAGAAATGTACTAGGCTGGCACTATATGTGTAGTCCAGCAGTAGAATCACTGGCAGAGATCCTCCATGTCGGTCACCTAACCTGCCAGTGAGTAAATTTCGTAAGCGGCCAAGACCCGTAGTGGATGTCATCTCAAGGTGTAGAGCTCGACATCTCAACAGCTAAGGCAATACATGAGGCAAGTGGTAGATTTAATGAATAATCTCAGCCTAAACATGCTTGGTCAAGTGGTAAATAATCGAGGTTGAGGGAGGTTTGCAAATCAGCCAGGAGGTGAAGAAAAACTTAGGAATGGTGTTGGACAAAGCAATGGTAGGTTCTGGAGGCAGACGCCCACATGTTATAATTGCGGAGAGTTGGGCCACATCAGCCCACAATGTGATAAGCCACCAAGGCTGGGGGGAGACATGTTTCCATTGCCAAAACAGGTGCTAACTAGGTCAAATGATTATGGCATCGAAATTAAAGGAGAAGAAGGAACCAATGAATTAACTCAGGAGGAAAAGGGAAAGTCAAAAGTGATAAGTGTGGTTACCTTGGAGAGGGCATCAAAGCTAGAGGATACATTAGTGATGCCTATTGGGAAGAGGACCATAGAGGACAAGGAAGGGAGAAGTGCCCCAGGTCCTAGTAAGAATAAGGGAAAAAGCCATGAAGGTGAAGATGTCAAGGCCAAGAGAAAAAGAAGGGATCGTCATCGCAAGTTTCATGTTTCATATTTTCCACTAGGGGATGGGCAATTAAGCTATGACTTGAAGGACGATCTGACAAACAGGAAAGACGATGTTAATTTTGGGCAGCTTATAGAGATGGTGCCTAAGCTAAAGCGACAATAGAAGACGATGGTTAACCCAATGGAGAAAGAACCAAAGAGAGGTTCAGTAAAGGTGTTGGCGATGGATGAGCTACCGGACATTTGTCCAATAGTAGATGTGTGGCTATAATAATTTTTTTGGGACAAGGTTATGTTGATGGCGGAGCCCAAATATGTATCATAACACACTCATGCGTTGAGAAGATGGGCCTCATAGTGACTGGGGGGTCAGGCTTTCTGATCAGATTGGAAAACCATCAAAAAATAAAATGTTTGGGTGTTGTAAAGAGCTTAGAAGTGGAGGTGTATGATGCAAAGGTGGTGGTTGATTTTCATGTGATGCCAGCAGGGTTGGGAGCATATCCTATTATATTGGGCAGACCATGGTTACCTACAGTGGGAGCTGTTCAAGATTGGATAGGTGGTACGATTAGCCTCTATGGAAAGACATGTGCCTATAAGCTTTATAATATGGACACAAGGAAACAATTGGAGGAGCTTTATGAAGATGAGGATGAGTCTAGTGATGAAGACTATTCCACAGTGTGACTGATGAGGACAGTGATAGCACTACCAGCAGTGATGAGGATGCTGATGTTGCATTTCTTTTGATGGACAAAGTAAGCCAGGATTCTGGTTTAGTTGCATTTGCAAACGAAGTTGAAGATGAAAGTGAAGGGCCTTATGAAGTGATTGAAGGGCTCATGCAAACCAAGAAGTAGGAATTGATGACACAAATGATCAGTGGAGACCTGACAGCTATGGAGAAGGAGATATATTTGCACATGCTGGGTAGTTTTCCTGATTTTTTCATTACCTCATATGAAGACATCAGAGAATTCAAAGGAGAAGAGATGCATATAGAGCTGAAAGAAGGTGCTAAGCCAGTGAGACAAAGGCTAAGAAGGATGCGTCCAATAGTAGTTAGTCCAAAGAAGGATAGAAAGTGGAGGATTTGTGTAGATTTTAAAACCTTAAATGCAGCCACTAAGAAGAACCCATATCCTCTTCCATTCATCGATCAGATCTTGGATTCAGTGGGCAGGTTCTGAGCGGTACAGTGTGTGTGATGGTTTTTCAATTGAAGATTTCTCTTAAAGACCGCACAAAGACAACTTTATTACGCCATGGGGCTGCTATTGCTACACAATATGATGAATGTGGAGGACAACTAAATCCAAAGAAATGTCATCTAGCATAGCCAAGGGTGAAGTTATTGGGCCATATGGTGTCAGAAAATGGCATTGAGGCTGATCCAGACAAGGTTAAGTCTATTATTCTTCTTCCATCACCTACGAGTACAAAGCAATTGGCAACCTTTATACACAAAGTGAAGTAAATGGCGCGGTTAATTCCATTGTCTTCACATCTCCTTCATCCAGTAAAACAAGTGGCAAAGCATGATCCATTGAAATGGGATAGCAAATGTGAAAAAGTGTTTCAAGAGGTGTTAGGGGGGCTGTCAGCCATGCAGGCTCCTGATTGGGTGCAAGTGTTTTATGTAAATCTATCAGTAGGGGATGATGCATTGGAGCCATGATATTGCAAAAGGGGAAGGGTAGCCATTATATGAGTCCAGTGTATTGTACAAGCCGAGTGAAGTTGGTAGCAAAGAGAAAGTTCTCGGAAGTAGAGGTAGTGATGGCTAGTGTAAAATTTGCTTGTCGATGATTACGTCATTACTTGCTACCACGAACCTTTGTTTCCTTGACGAGTTATGCCTTTTTGCCACAGTTAATTAATGGCACTAACATGTCAAATGTGGTGAAGAAATGGGTAATTGAGCTGCAAGAGTTTGAGTTCTCTTTTCTAGTGGAAGATAGTACAAGGGCTACCCTAGCCGATTTGTTGCCTTACAGCGAGAATCCCCTTCTTGTTAAGGAAGAGGTGGTGAGAATGGTAGTTGAAGAAGTGCCACAGATCAGCAATGCACATGTGTTGTTCTTTGATGGTTCATACAGAAAGAGCCATGATGCCGCTTCAGGGGGTATAGCACTTTATGATCCAGAGAGGAAGCTAGTATGCAAGAGAGGGTTCAAATTGGATGCACATAGTAACAATGAGGCTGAATATGCTACTTTGGAATCCGGATTAACACTACAATCCATGCTTAACATTAGCGATGCTCATACTGCGACGCTGAAATATGAAAATTTCCGGCGGCTCTATTACCGTCGCTATCACTGTCGCTATGACCGTCGCTATGTCAAGAGTAACATAGCGACGGTCATAACGACGGTAATAGAGACGCTGGCAGGGCTAACAAAAATAACCGAGGGCGTCCGAAAACTCAGATCTCAGATCTGAGTTTTCAACGCGCGCTCAAGAAAGCAAGGTAACGCTCTCCCTCTTTCTTCTTCTCCACACACACACACGAGGAGAGGAAGGAGAGCCAAGTATGCTCCTTCCCTCTCCTCACTCTCATGTTCCCTTCCCCTCTTTCTCTCTCCTTCTCTCTCTCTCTCACACACACACACGAGGAGAGGAAGGAGAGCCAGGTATGCTCCTTCCCCTCTTTCTCTCTCCCTCTCTTTCACTCACACACACACACACACACACACACATTGTGTTTTTGAGAAAGAGAGAGAGATAGAATGAGAGAGAGAGAGAGAGAGAGAGAGAGATCACAAGCATAAATAGAAAATGCACACACACATGCATACACAAAGAAAGCACACACACATTGAGAGAGGAAAAGAGAGAGGGCTTGCATAAACCAAAAATGCTCACACACACATGCATAATCAAAGAAAGCACACACACATTGAGAGAGCTTGCATAAACCAAAAAATCGCACACACACATGCATAATCAAAGAATGCACACACATTGAGAGAGGAAAAGAGAGAAAGAGAGAGATATATATAAAACAAAGAGAGAGAGAGATAAAAGAAGAAGAAGAAGAGAGTTTTAACATCGTAAGAAAGTATCCCAAGAGCCCTTAAAGATCTAGTCGACAGGAGTTGAAATCAAGACATGTTATTCATAAGGAAAATGGCATAACCAATCTATCACACTTTGGTGATAGAATAGTTATACCATTTTTCTCCTATTTTTATTGGCGTGCACACACACTCGAGAAGAGGAGAGTTTTATTTAACGTCATAGGAAACTAATTAAAGAGACCTAAAAATCTAGCCGACGAGGAGTTGAAACCAAGACTTGTTATTCAAGAGGAAAATGGCATAACCAATCTACCACACTTGAGTGATAGAAAGGTTATACCAGTTTTCTCTTTTTATTGGCACACACACACCCACACACACACACAAGAAGAAGAGAGTTTGAATGCCGTAGGAAACTATCCCAAAAGACATTAAAGATTAGGGTTTTAGTAGAATTAATTACATTAAATTAGATATAGGTTTATTTAAATTAGATTAGATTAGATTTAGGTTCATTTTTAGTTAGATTTATGTTAGATTAGATTTAGGTTTATTAAATTAGATTTAGGTTATTTAATTAAGGTTAGAAGAAATGAAGAAAAAATCGTTTAAGATAAGGTTAGAAGAAATGGCGAGAAAATTTCTTGTGCTCACAGCCTCGACAGTCCATGCGGACAAGCAATTCCAACTGCATGTTCGACTGCTACTACCATACAATAAGCCATCATGTTCAGCTAATGGAAGAGCAAATTGAGCATACACAGAAATTAGTGATGCAAGATGACGATTCCAAGGGTCACACACACACACACACACACATCCCGTCAAATCTAGAATAAGAATTAAGTGCCTTGAGAAGACTTCAGCTACATTGCAAGAATGACGTACCTGCATGCTAATAAAAAAGATCTACTATGAAAAGATGTTAAGATGTTGTGAAATGCTATAGCTAGAGAAGAGGCAAAGGGGTTTTCTCCACTACATGCAGTATCATGAAGACGTGGGTGTGTAGATTTCTTGTACCCACAAATATAGGCATTGACCAATAAAGACGAGATTATAACCCGGTGGTTCTGATCTCCGTGCACCTCTAGACCGAGGTGTGTGGGGATTGGACATGACTAGAGAATGTGACGTAGTTTACAGTGTGAACAAAGAGAGAGAGAGAGAGAGAGAGAGAGAGAGAGAGAGAGAGATAAAAGACGAAAAATGTCAATAGAAGATTAAATTTGTTGTCCAAGTTATAAGATTTTTGCCCTTATTATGAGTAGTGACGAGGATGTGGGGCCGTCCAACCGAAACACCTATCTCTCAACGAGGATCTTATGTCCCTGTAACCATTGCAAGCATGATGTGCGACGGACAAGACGGGTTTCTTTGCAGCACGTTCACAAATTTGGCGAGTTCGATCCATCTATTATAGATCGAGTTGTTGCCAATTATAACTCATCGGACTCTGACGCTGGCCAACAGGCAGCAATCTTGCCCCCAGGGATGAAGAGACTATCTCTATGGTACAAGTTACCATATTGGCCCCGACTCATGATCAATCACTTGCTCGATTCAATGCACATATTCAAGAATGTGGGTAATCTACTATGGGACCATCTGACCGGCAAGAAAGATACTTTGGGAGCCAGAGTTGACCTTAGAAATGTGGATTGTATGGAGCAATATTGGCGTCAAACTGCGTCCGATGGATCGATAAAACTCCCTAAAGCACCATGGATTTTCACAGGAGCCCAAGAACGGAAAGTAAAAGAGACCATTCGATCTTTGCGGACCCCCACTGGCGTAATGCACTCGCTCCGAACGTGTTTTACTAAAGAAAGAAAGCTTACCGGTTTGAAGTCACACGACTGGCATAAAATGTGTCAGGTATGTTCATAGTGGAGAATATCATAGTGAGAATTGTGTAACAAATTCGTGTGTGGACGTACTTTAATATCATTGGTGCACGTGTTTTGCAGTTTATTTTATCGGTTTCCATTGAGGGATGTCTGTCTCTTGACATCCGTAACACAATCTACAAACTTGCAAAGTTGGTACAATGGATCTCACAAAAGGAGATCAACGTAGACTCCATACCATTCGCCAAACTAAACACTGTGGAGGTTGTGTGTATGTTTGAGAAACATTTTCCTACTACCATGCTAACCATTTAGGTGAATCTTCTTGTTCACATAGTTGATGAGGTGGAAATAGCCGACACAGTACATTGTAGATGGATGTTCTTTTTAGAATGTTTCATGAAAACACTTAAGGGATATGTGCGTCAGAAGGCACGTCCGGAGGGTAGCATGGTAGAAGGTTGGCTGGTGTCAGAGTCCCTAGTGTACGTTGGAGAGTGGCTAGACGGATTTGATAAAGCCTGGGACACGCTATGGCGAACCATAGATGATGAGCGCATATATGGAATTGTCATGTGCAATCTCGGTATTGAGAAGAAGATGACGGAAGATCTAGAGGCTAAAATCAACCGATTCTGCATGCTTCACAATCCAGTCATGTAGAAGTGGATCTCACAATATGAGGATGCAAAGCAAGAGCGACAAAGGGCAAGAATCGAGTGGAGACGGGGAAGACGAACACCGATGCACTATCCGACGGGTCTGGAGAGCCTACCAACATTCATGAGCTTAAGATGGTTGCACAACCAACTGAAAAGCGCACAACAATGCGGTAAAGAAGTGACTGAGGAAGAATGGGAGTACTCTAGGGGTTGCGCGACCAAGGTAAGTTTGCAATGTACGACAATAACTTTCTAGATGTTTGAACGGCCACTCATAATCTTTGTTGATTGTAGTATAAGTCATACACAGCAGCATGGTGTAAAGGTCAACATTTTAGGGTGGAACGGATTGACAAAAAATGTTTTACTCAAGATTGTGGAATCATGGCAAAATTTGAACAGTCTAGTCGACGATGGTCCTCTGATGCAGATCCTGTGGTGGCAGAACTCACTTACTTCGACACGCTACAAGAGATTTTTAGGATAGATTATAGAGGATTTTTGTCGACTTGTTCGACGTGCAATGGTTCAAGATAATCATGGAGGGTCGCAACGCTACTGTGTGTAGAGGAGAGTCTGGTTTTCTTGAGGTGGATTCAACTAAGAAATGGACTGACCTAAGAGACACTTTTGTACTACCTGAGCATTGTGAACAAGTAAGTATGTAAATAGTTAACGTGTGTTTTAGAATTTATGTGCTTGGAAGCTCTCATGTAAGTTATGTGGCTCTGGCAGGTGATATTTCATCCCACAAAGTCTGCATCAAACTGGTGGTACGTCATAGAGGCGCACCATCGCGTATTCCTATTCCATCCGCATCTCCCTCTGTTTCGGAGTCCTCAGCGCACTCCGAAGCTTCGGTGTCGACGAGACGATCTTCACACTCGTCTAGGCACCGGCGCTCTAGTGGTGGCGGTGGCGGTTGTTGTGGGGGTGGCGCCATCGATGCTTCGACACCGCCTCATGTTTGACGAGGCTCTTTACCCTCCCCTTCTTTGCCCATCCTGACACCAGCCATGGCATCGCCATCGACACCAGGTTTTGTGCGGCTCAGTGTCGTTCCCCACAGCTACACACCACTAGCTACTCCTCCAAGAGTCACTCTAGTGGACACTCCTCGCTTCGGGGCTCAGACTCCAGTGGAGACACCTGGCATTCATACCCTCGTTGACAGGCTGCTAGAGACCACTGTCGAGACACCCAGGTTCACGTGTCAGTGGCGAGAGGGCTTGCCTTACTCTGTCGACTTCAGCGGCGGCATCATCTTGGATGATGACGGCAAGAAGGTGATTTCACGCATGCGCGGTCTTTTCTCTCAGGTGTTTAGACACTACATACTAAACACTTGGAGTGAAATACCGAAAGAATTAAAAGACAGAGTCATCAGCATGCTTCATGACGAGTTTCCCGTTCCAACACGGGATGACCGCTTCAATGAAGATGTGATGAAGGTTTGAATGCGCGAATACTGCAAGCATAAGCGTTCCGAAGTGCATAAAGCAATCAAGCATGGATGGAACAGACCAGATTGGCTGGCCAAAGAAGATTGGAAGCATGCAAAGAAAGAAGCGCGCGAGAATCCCAACAAGTGGAAGCAACAAAAGGAGGCAGTCAAAGCGCGAGTAGAGGCAGGGAGCTCGCACCACTTGGGGAACGGTGGGTGGGCATCATTTGAGGCCGATTTTGTAAGTGTTTTCGCATCTATGCTCGATAGTTTAGGGTTTTTGGGATTTGAAATTCTAACATAATGGATTCTTTGTATGTTTTGGTAGTGGTCGTTTACAGGACGTGATCCCACTCCGTACGAGCGTGAGTACGTAGGCAGGAAGGGCTTAAACGCCCTTATAGACATCATGACTTCTCGCGGTGGCATGGTTAGTATTAGGGTTTATTCTTTTCTATTTATTGTATTGTTTTATAAACGCCGCTTGCTATATGTTTAATTATACTTACAAAAAGCTACCTTATTGTTTTTTTTGCAAAATCCGGCAGATACGCCATTTGGAGGCGATGAGACGTCTGATTAGACGACGTCAGTTTAGCCCTAACTAGATAGCATTAGTTTCTTTTTGTCCTAGCTTATGTATCATGAGACCATGTAACTATGTATTTTTGAAAACCATGTATATTTTTTAAATAATGACAATGGTTTGTATCTATTACATTTGCAATGATTAACAATCAAGTGATTTTGCCGCTGTGTACAATTGTCATTTATTTATTTCCATCAATTCACGCTTGTCATTTTTGTATCTTTATTTTGCAAACAATACATACTATGGATGATGGAGTTAATGATTATATTGTCTTGTGGCTGACTATTTTGGGTCTATATTTACCTTTGTACTTTTTTTCAAAGGTAGATTGACCAATGAAACATTCAATATGGTTGATGGGGTAGGGCATTGAATGCCCTGCCACCAAAAAAATTTAATCTCCGGCATCGCTATAGGCGTTGCTACATTGTGCACTGCAGCGTCGCTATAAGCGTCGGTATTTACGACCCTGCAGCGTTGCTATATAGCGATGCGTATAGCGATGCCTGAAGCAATTTCTATAGCGATGTTCTCTTATCGACGTTGTTAGCGATGCTTTTTGCGATGCAGGGGGATTAAAAAACCCAATTTATTTCCGTCGCTATAAGCGTCACAAGAGTACACAACCTCTTGTAGTGATTACACATCTGTTTGAAGCATGGGATTAGAAGGTTGAGCATAAAAGGTGATTGTTAACCCTCACGGCACACGGACACCCTACCACCTACGACGGACGTGTATTATGTATTTGGTAGAGTCAGGTACCGGGCTTGTCGGACCAATAGGAAAAGGGTAGGAGTGATCACCGATGAGAGGCGCACTCTAACTAGGACATTCAAGGGATTAGTTGGCTAAGCATGGGCGCCCAAGTGTGAATGAGGTGAGCTCCTATAAAAGCCAACTAAACCTAATTTTTACTCATTCTCTCATTTGTGCAATAGAAGAGTGCTCTTGCTCCATCTCCATCTCCATCTTCTTCTTCTTCACCTCCTTGTGTGTGTGTGTGTGTGTGAGAGAGAGAGAGAGAGAGGGAGAGTGTGTGTGCGATCGAGCATTACGAAGGCACGACGGCGGCGAAGCGGTTGAGCGCGGCACGACTGCAGCTTCTTCTTCATCGTGGCGAGGAATCCACCACGAAGGCGAGCGTAGAGCGGTGAGTGACACACAAGACCATATTAGGTATTTTGGTAAAAATCTCACATTATGGGAATCTCCAAATCGACCGAATTCATGTAATTTGGGAATTTTCCACTTAAAGTGGGAAAAATTGAGGTGTGTGGCTAGTAAATAAAGTGAAAATCTCATAGGATTGTGGTGTTGATAAACACCAAAAGTCAAGAGGATGTACAACACATGGATTTGAATAATAACTATAAATTACATAAAACAAAGGAAGATACAAAAAAGATTTTGTTTACAAATTGACTAGTATAGTCACAATAGAAGCTCCACATAATTCTACTCCACATTTGATACCATATCTGAACTTTGATCCAAGTGTGGCTGATGTGCACGAGTGAGGCCTTCTTTGTCTTTTAGAGCATGTCTTTCTGGAATCTTTATTCTAGAAAATGGTCCTTCTTTGTTGGGTCTCCAGGACCAAACAATTGCATCTATAGTTTCCCACACTTGTGGGTCCTTATAGTTGACAGCCCAATAACCCTTCCAACAATTACTGTAAGCTTGAGTATCTGTCATCCCACTTTTTCTCGCGCAAGGTGCCCAATATTGAATCAAGAGTTTTCTGTAGTTTGGTGATGTAGGCTCATTATCAATGTCAGATAAAGCCATTGCAAGCCACACTGGATAGATTTCTGTGTCACTCGGAACAAGCATAAGAAAGTCACCTTGGTGCACATCAGACATAGGGTCAAACTCTTCCCTTGGCCTATCTCGTTGAGGCCCACAAAAATGATCGTTCAACTCTTCAAGGCCTAGGAATCTTTCTGCTCCTTGTTGCAAATTCAGTGTAGTGCTTTGTAGGTGAGAATATTCTTGAGTTTTTGGCCAAAACATTTCATACAAGATTCCCTCTGATATGATTGCTTTTCCAATCTCTTCAATTACCTTACTCCAATAATCTATCACGGGTCTATAATATCGCGGAATACTTGAACCATTCCCTAAATTTTTCCAAAATTTTATATAGTTCTTTAGCCCCAAAATGACTTCTTCGTGGCCTTGACATACTCCGCCATTTGTACTAGAGGTGGATCTCCATGTGGTAACATTGGCTTGCCTTCTGTGTCTGTTTTCCAAAGGAGAATACTTCCACTCCAACTTGATACACCTACATGTGCCTTATATTGCATCATTGGTGTCTCATCCTGCATAAAGAACCTGAACTGAAGCGGTTTGGAATGTCCAACAAGTATGTCTTGTCCATCACAAAGATAGCCATCACAATATTGCTTGAAATCGGGGATCTTTGTGAGAAAAAATGGAGCTGGAGATGAAGATGAGTTGTTTCGTAATGTATCCATCAAATGTGGCAAAGTATAGGTTTGTGTAACTCTCAACTTCTCTGAAAACCTACTAAACATGGCGTCTATGTCCTCATGTGTATGCCCAACCATTAAAAATCCCAGCTGGATGGTTTTGAAAACACCCCTTGCAACAAGCATTGACAAATAGGCAAATAAGTATCGATTTTTGTTTTCCCCCTGCACAATTATCCAATTGTAGCAACAAGTTCTCTGGCAATCTGTGAAATGTTGACCCCAATTCCTCTTCTGCAATTTCTGACGACTGCACAATGGGCTCTGTTCCATCACTCAAGTTATGGTAGACCAAAGCATCCCTTGAGTTCAAAGCATGTAGTAGTGAAATATTGCTCCTTGGAAGTCCATTTGTTACTAGATCACCAAGAGGATGCTTATCTATCCTCTCGAGGTTATGTAAACAATTAGCAATTGAGCCAATTGTAAGATTTGGATCAGCTGGCCACAAACCATTCAAGACAAAGTGTCCGTAATGACCTTCTCCATGTCCATGAGTGATCATGCCAATCAATGCCACCTGCAGATTATATCCTGAATCCACACCCTTGGGAACAATGCGTAATCTAGGAATGGCAGTCTTCTTTTGATCCATCTTATCATGGATTATGCATACATATTTTTGTGGTTGAGTTCTGAATACGTGCGCCATGCATAATATAGGCTTCTGCAACTCTTTTGTTGTGCCATGTGAACTTCTCTCTCCCTCAAGAGAAGAGCTCTCTCTTCAAGAGAAGGTTTAGCTTCTAACCTTGCCTTGATTGAGCTACAAATATTGCACTTAGAGAACTCACTCGTCTTTGTTAAAGTGACATGTGGGTACTCTTTGTTCCAAATTCTACCAAAAGAGGATTGGGATAGCTTCTTCTCATAGCCCATTTGGTCAAGTGTCGTGTTGATTTCACATAAAATATCCACTTGTTTGTATGTTGATGGAATCACCAATTGAGTCTCTCTTGAGCCATCTAGAAGTGTTCTACTTCTATGTGGCATCTTCTCAGAGTTGTTTTCCACAAACTCATTTAGTAGTGCTCTTGCTAAACTAGTATGTTGAAGTCCCCTTCTCAATGTACATGTGTTCCCATGTACATATTGGCGCACACCATTTTCAAAGTTCTCCTTGTATCGATAAAATGATGTCTTTGGTATTCCATGTAGCTCATACCATGCTCTACAACAAACAATAGAGCCATTTAGCCTGAATTGGTATCGTGACTTCTCATCTTTCTGATAACATATAGAAAGAACATCATAAACATAATTAGTGCGTGATTTTTGAGACTCTCCCCAAAATTGTTGTCGTAACCTTGTCACCATATCACGATCTGCAAATTGGCAGCATTTTTGTGCACAACAATCAATGCATGATACCCTTTGAATTGATTTGTTTGAAAGGTAAAAAGTCGAAGCTGGTGCTGCTTTTGATTTTTGAGTCCTGTTCATGAAAGTGTATCGTCTCTTCCTTGACAACTGGACAACATTACTCCCATCAAGTTTTTTTCCAACATTGCCATCGTTGGATACATCCTCATATGTAGCATGCATGCAATCAACAGGAACAAAGCGTTGTAATGGGCTCCCATTCAACATTGTTGTCTGCTTGATGGGCCACTTTAGCAAAGTGATGCTATCCACTTCAACCACATCATCAATGCTTGCATTTTCTCTTTCAATACCCACACCCACACAATCAAGGACCAAGTTCCTGAAAGTTGACATAATCATGTGGAAATATAAGATGGTCCCTTCATTCATGGTTTGCATCATTGTGTCATCTTTTAAAAGGACCACTGATTTTCTCCAAGACTCTCGAATCATTGCTTCAAATTCTGGGCTTTCAACTTTCAGGAACTTGGTCCTGATTGTGTGGGTGTGGGTATTGAAAGAGAAAATGCAAGCATTGATGATGTGGTTGAAGTGGGTAGCATCACTTTGCTAAAGTGGCCCATCAAGCAGACAACAATGTTGAATGGGAGCCCATTACAACGCTTTGTTCCTGTTGATGGCATGCATGCTACATATGAGGATGTATCCAACGATGGCAATGTTGGAAAAAAACTTGATGGGAGTAATGTTGTCCAGTTGTCAAGGAAGAGACGATACACTTTCATGAACAGGACTCAAAAATCAAAAGCAGCACCAGCTTCGACTTTTTACCTTTCAAACAAATCAATTCAAAGGGTATCATGCATTGATTGTTGTGCACAAAAATGCTGCCAATTTGCAGATCGTGATATGGTGACAAGGTTACGACAACAATTTTGGGGAGAGTCTCAAAATCACGCACTAATTATGTTTATGATGTTCTTTCTATATGTTATCAGAAAGATGAGAAGTCACGATACCAATTCAGGCTAAATGGCTCTATTGTTTGTTGTAGAGCATGGTATGAGCTACATGGAATACCAAAGACATCATTTTATCGATACAAGGAGAACTTTGAAAATGGTGTGCGCCAATATGTACATGGGAACACATGTACATTGAGAAGGGGACTTCAACATACTAGTTTAGCAAGAGCACTACTAAATGAGTTTGTGGAAAACAACTCTGAGAAGATGCCACATAGAAGTAGAACACTGTTAGATGGCTCAAGAGAGAATCAATTGGTGATTCCATCAACATACAAAAAAGTGGATATTTTATGTGAAATCAACACGACACTTGACCAAATGGGCTATGAGAAGAAGCTATCCCAATCTTCTTTTGGTAGAATTTGGAACAAAGAGTACCCACATGTCACTTTAACAAAGACGAGTGAGTTCTCTAAGTGCAATATTTGTAGCTCAATCAAGGCAAGGTTAGAAGCTAAACCTTCTCTTGAAGAGAGAGCTCTTCTCTTGAGGGAGAGAGAAGTTCACATGGCACAAAAAAAGAGTTGCAGAAGCCTATATTATGCATGGCGCACGTATTCAGAAACTCAACCACAAAAAATATGTATGCATAATCCATGATAAGATGGATTAAAAGAAGACTGCCATTCCTAGATTACGCATTGTTCCCAAGGGTGTGGATTCAGGATATAATCTGCAGGTGGCATTGATTGGCATGATCACTCATGGACATGGAGAAGGTCATTACAACACTTTGTCTTGAATGGTTTGTGGCCAGCTGATCCAAATCTTACAATTGGCTCAATTGCTAATTGTTTACATACCTCGAGAGGATAGATAAGCATCCTCTTGGTGATCTAGTAACAAATGGACTTCCAAGGAGCAATATTTCACTACTACATGCTTTGAACTCAAGGGATGCTTTGGACTACCATAACTTGAGTGATGGAAAAGAGCCCATTGTGCAGTCATCAGAAATTGCAGAAGAGGAATTGGGGTCAACATTTCGCAGATTGCCAGAGAACTTGTTGCTACAATTGGATAATTGTGCAGGGGAAAACAAAAATCGATACTTATTTGCCTATTTGTCAATGCTTGTTGCAAGGGGTGTTTTCAAAACCATCCAGCTGGGATTTTTAATGGTTGGGCATACACATGAGGACATAGACGTCATGTTTAGTAGGTTTTCAGAGAAGTTGAGAGTTACACAAACATATACTTTGCCACATTTGATGGATACATTACGAAACAGCTCATCTTCATCTCCAGCTCCATTTTTTCTCACAAATCCCCGATTTCAAGCAATATTGTGATGGCTATCTTTGTGATGGACAAGACATACTTGTTGGACATTCCAAACCGCTTCAGTTCAGGTTCTTTATGCAAAATGAGACACCAATGATGCAATATAAGGCACATGTAGGTGTATCAAGTTGGAGTGGAAGTATTCGCCTTTGGAAAACAGACACAGAAGGCAAGCCAATGTTACCACATGGAGATCCACCTCTAGTACAAATGGCGGAGTATGTCAAGGCCCACGAAGAAGTCATTTTGGGGCTAAAGAACTATATAAAATTTTGGAAAAATTTAGGGAATGGTTCAAGTATTCCGCGATATTATAGACCCGTGATAGATTATTGGAGTAAGGTAATTGAAGAGATTGGAAAAGCAATCATATCAGAGGGAGTCTTGTATGAAATGTTTTGGCCAAAAACTCAAGAATATTCTCACCTACAAAGCACTACAATGAATTTGCAACAAGGAGTAGAAAGATTCCTAGGCCTTGAAGAGTTGAACGATCATTTTTGTGGGCCTCAACGAGATAGGCCAAGGGAAGAGTTTGACCCTATGTCTGATGTGCACCAAGGTGACTTTCTTATGCTTGTTCCGAGTGACACAGAAATCTATCCAGTGTGGCTTGCAATGGCTTTATCTGACATTGATAATGAGCCTACATCACCAAACTACAGAAAACTCTTGATTCAATATTGGGCACCTTGGAAAAAGTGGGATGACAGATACTCAAGCTTACAGTAATTGTTGGAAGGGTTATTGGGCTGTCAACTATAAGGACCCACAAGTGTGGGAAACTATAGATGCAATTGTTTGGTCCTGGAGACCCAACAAAGAAGGACCATTTTCTAGAATAAAGATTCCAGAAAGACATGCTCTAAAAGCCAAAGAAGGTCTCACTCGTGCACATCAGCCACACTTGGATCAAAGTTCAGATATGGTATCAAATGTGGAGTAGAATTATGTGGAGCTTCTATTGTGACTATACTAGTCAATTTGTAAACAAAATCTTTTTTGTATCTTCCTTTGTTTTATGTAATTTATAGTTATTATTCAAATCCATGTGTTGTACATCCTCTTGACTTTTGGTGTTTATCAACACCACAATCCTATGAGATTTTCCACTTTATTTACTAGCCACACACCTCAATTTTTCCCACTTTAAGTGGAAAATTCCCAAATTACATGAATTCGGTCGATTTGGAGATTCCCATAATGTGAGATTTTTACCAAAATACCTAATATGGTCTTACTTTTGCTTGCCAAAACTGTACCCTATTTTTATGATTTGTTTACACAAGGTTCCAGTCCAAATTGGAAAAATCATATAAAATGGAGTCGTAGCTAATGAGATGAATTTTGTGCCCATAATTTTACTTTTTTATTCGGAGCCTCGGTTGAGGAGATATGATCAACATACTGGACCCCATTTTGTCCACATCATGCAGGGACAACTCATTTTCAACTTTTCCAGTTTCTGTTCACACTGACTCTTCTCTTCTTGTGTAAACCCTTGGGGGTTCCCTTCACCTATAAAAGGGGGACCTCTTATTCCTTGAAAACCATTGAAGCATTCAAGCCATTGATGAGAGGAATTCATGAGGGAGTGAGTAGTAATGCTTAATTGTACTTAGCCATTAACATAAGCCTAAGCCTACACTTTCTCCTGGAGGAAGACTAGCCATTCTTGTAAGCTATCCTTGGAAGATCAACTTTAATCGAAGGTCTTGGATTTGGTGTATCAATCAAAGTTGAATTCTTCCCTCTTCTTCTCTCTCCATAAAAAATGGTGCCGAAGGGTTTGACAAGTAAGATGTGTTCTACATTGATATTTTGTTGATTTCTTGTTGTTTTCTTTCCATCTCTAATATATCTAATCTACTCTCATTAACCAATCCTATCTCTCTCACTCTTAGAATTCATTCTCTCTATAAATTCTAGGTTCTCTTGCTATATGTACATCTCTCCTCGCAGTATCATTATTGCCTACGGGCAAGAATAGGGCTTGGGAGGGAAACTTCTCATCTCTTCGCTTCTCTCATATCTACATTTCTCACATAATATCCTAGATGAATAATCACATGATGAGAATTTCTATCGCTTTCACTCTGTGAGATCCATTAGAATTAACGTATGGGTTAGTCATAAAATACACTTTCAACAACGTATAGTGTTTGTCTTTGGCCCAGAAAGGCTCAATGAAATACTTCTTTCACCAGATCCATCATACTACCTCTTATAGACTATAAATTTTCTTTTGACGTAAGTGTAGTTATCTTGCTATGAACCAAGAGGATTTGTACACACAATCAATCCCAATCATACTACCTCTTATACACTATAACTTTTCTTTTGACGTAAGTGTAGTTATCTTGCTATGAACCAAGAGGATTTGTACACACAATCAATCCCAATCACTAGACAAAATATATATATTATGGTAAGCCCAAAACTACAATTCGAAAGAATAAATCGTAGCCTGTTTGGTCGACAAAGATTGAACTCCATTAACTCATCTATTAACCCTTTCATATTACCCATGATACGTTATGACCATAGCCTTGATGTTTTCATTTTTGTGTTGTTTTGATATTCTCTTTTGTGTTCTTTCTTTGTGTGTGTGAGTACAAGAGAGAAAAAGTGACGCTTCTTGGATTGCACTTCCTTCCAAACCCTATACTTCATGGCATCTATGGTTTAACTCCTTCACATAGTTTTTGAAGTTCTCTAAAAAACTCTCACAGCCAAAAGCCCGGTGCTTTCCTGGCAAGACCGCAAATTTCTCGACATATTTTTTTGTGAAAGTGACGCAAATCTGCCAGGGTGAGAGTTTTTGGGTAACCATGGGTGATCATGTTGAGCAACAAGGTTTGCATTTTGGCCCAGTAACAATGCAAATGTTTCAAGCATCTGCAGTGTTCATGCAACAACAACATGCCACTGAAAGAAGGTAGATTTCAACAACTAAGGCCATACAAGCGGTTGTCAACAGAATGGATCAGTTCAATGGCAAAGATGTAACCAAGTACTTACGCGAGTATGTGAAGGAGATGGAGCTACATCATGTGTCAGAAGGTGAGATGATTCACAACTTTGAGCTAGTTGTTGCTCCAAAAATTAGGGAGCATGTTAGGGCAATTAAAGATGGGCATGGGAGAAATTGGGAAGAGCTCAAAGTAGCTTTAAAGGAGGAATATTTCATGGAGGACTCTAAGAGAGTGACCAAAAGGACATTCTTAGAATGGGTAGTCAAGCCAAAGCAAGGACTATCAATAACAGAGCTACTTAGGGAGTTTGAGCGGCACTATGCACAACTCACCAGGACAGAAAGGGACACACTAGATGTAGATAAGACAGATCTTTTCTTACAAGATGCAGGAAAAGAGTTTCAAGAAAATTTGGAGCTTCTTCTTGAAGTAAAGATGTTGAGCAAGGACTAAAGACCGACTGGAATGAAGTCGAAGGTGTTGTCTCATTGCTTGCCAAACGACAAAGAAGAAGGGACAAGATGGTAGTAAACACTATAAGTCCTTCAACCTTAACTTCTGACAAAATGGTAAAGCCTACTTTTATAGCTCCTAAGTTTGATGAGTCTATGCTAGATCAGCTTGTGAAGGGATGCGTGACTTGAAGGTGAAGCTTGCAAAGCTTGAAGAAAAGGCCAACCGTCAGGGCCACTTCTTAGGCAAAGACAACAGCCCAAAGAAGGGTTTGCTAATACATTAGAAAAAATTTGAACGCACAAAGGGGCCCTTTAAGGAGTTTGACTTTACCTCTCTCTACCAAACGGGTGCATGGATAAATTTTTGCAAATAAACTCCAAAGTTGGCAGAGTTTGACAATTAGAATGTCCTCTTCAAGCTCTATCTATTGATATATAGCACGCCATGAGTATCCTCATATTTTAGAAGATTCTTTTTTTGATTCACTGATAGAGTCTAAGTGAATCAAAAAAAGAATCTTCTAAAATATGAGGAATCTCATGGCGTGCTATATATAGTAGATAGAGCTTGAAGAGGACATTCTAACTGTCAAACCTCCGCCAACTTTGGAGTTTATTTGTAAAAATCATCCACGTGCCCGTTTTGGTAGAGAGAGGTAAAGTCAAACTCCTTAAAGGGCCCCTTTGTGAGTCCAAATTTTTCCTAATGGATGTATTTGGTGTGATAGTACATACCATATAAGAAGGGATTGTGATGATTTATCAAAAGATGTTGTCTTTTTTAAGGATGGTAAAATCCACTTAAGAGAGACAGGTCTACCCTTGAGAACTAACTTTGGGAAGGGGGGAGTGCAAACCTTAGTTGAAGATATGGCAACTAGCCATGCCACCTCTTCAGTTGAGGCAGCTACTTATGGAGTAAAAATTGAGCATCTTATTGATGAAGAGGTGAGTGACCATTATGGTCAAATTTGGCCAAATGTCATGCAATTAGCTAAAAAGGGAAAGCTTACAAAAGAGATTCTACATGAAGCAAGTGATTGCATACGTCTAGAAACAGGATGGAATGATCCAATGGACTCATTGTCAGTGCATGCCTACATCACAAAATGCCAACAAAATGAGGTGATTGTAGAAGAGAAGCGCAGACGTGAGAATGCTGATGAAGGACCATCAAAAAGAGCTTCTAGAACTGGGGAAGAAGCGATTCAATGCCTTCTCAAACACCCTCAACACAAGGAGCATATCCACCTGAAGTACTCATGGAGGAGTCTACAACACGAAAGAAGAAAGAGCCAACAAAAGGTAAGCCAAAAGGAACAACTTATAAACTACAATCTGATATTGAGGTTGCTACAGATTTAAAGAAAGTCTTGGAGGAAAGGATCTTGAATAGCAAGATTGAGTTTACTCTAGGAGAAGTTCTTGGCATTGCAAAGCGCGAATTCCATGAGGATATCATTGACATCATCAAGAGAAAGAGGCAAACGCTTGCTAAAGTTTCTCGTCCACAGGTAAGGGGAAACCTTGAAGACACAAGGATGCAGTTGCAAAATAAGGAGGAGGATGGAGCTGTGGTAGGATTCTACCATCTAGTGGGAGAGTGAAGCAAGTGCATTTCTCAAATGATGATGAAGAAGTTGAAGCTATTCCTAGGAGCTACTATTCACGAAGTCATTGGGCAAGGGCTACTACAGAAACTTTGGTCAAGGTAGGTGATCTTGAAGAGCCATTTGCTGCCTTGATTGACCATGGTTCAGAAATAAACATAATGTCAAAGAGTCTCTACAACAAGTGCAAATGGCCGATGGACACAGATCATGGTTGGATGGTAAAAGTGGCAAACAATTCATCCTGTGAAGTGTATGCAGCATGTCCAATTGTGAAGGTGACAATAGGTGATGTAAAGATTGACTAAAAATTCTTTGAACAGGATACATCTTCATATCATCTCATCCTTGGACAGCCCTACATTGTGGGAGTTCGAATGAAAACAAAGGTAATGGATGATGGTTCAGCATGTGCTAGGATACGTAGCAAAGATGGTAAACGAGCCGTCCAATTTCTCACAGTTTGTGTAAACCATGAAAGAAATCGTGACAACCTCAGAGAACATCCTCTACCAAAGGTGAGCAAAGAGTTTCATGATCATAGAGAAATGATGGTTTTGGCCATGTACCCTTGTAAAGCGGGATTGCAGTGGTACAGAAAGAAAAAGGGTCTCGCCTAATTCAAAAATAGGTGAAACTTTCTCAATGAGCTCCTTGGTAACAAGGAATGGATCAGTATGTTTTACAAAAATTGAAGATTTGAAGAGATGTGAGAGGCAATATGTGCATAATGTACAAATAGGCATGAAAAAGAGTGGGTTGCTAGAGCCTATTGAAAATATTTTTGGGTTTGTGTGAACAAGTTTCTTTTGTAGATATTATGGGTGAGCTTGATGCTATAATGGGGTCTAGTTTGCATCTTGAAAATGAAGTTGAAGTTTGCTCTATGGAAATGTATCAAGTAATAGAAGCCTTTAAAGAAAACCAAACAGTTGGCCCAGAAGTCCATGTTGAATTAAATACAAGAGTGTAGCAAAGAAGGTGAAACCAGTAGCTTCACCCTTACCACCAACAATAGGGAAAAGATGAGCAGGCTTCTTTATAACCAAGTTTAAGGAATCCTAAAAAGATTGGGCATACCTTCCCAAAGGAGTCTTTCCAAGAGTTGCAGATTGGTCGTGAGGAGTTTTCTAACACAGAAGGAGACAAAGTGTTTCAAAGAAATGCTTTCAAAGCATGGCAAGTCTTTTGCATTTGAGCCACATGAGATAGGATGTGTTGATCCTTCTATTGTAGCTCCTATGGTAATTTTCACAATACCTCATGTGCCTTGGAATCTGCGGCCTATTCCGGTTCCAAAGCTCATTTGCCAAAGTTAGTAGAGCTACTGAATGAGAAAATCAAAATGGGAATCTTGGAGCCTTCTTGTGTTCCATACTCAAATAGGTGGTTCATAGTTCCAATGAAGAATGGTTCTCTGGGTGAAAGCATGGTTTGGTGGTACAAAAAAAGGACCTATTTTACTTCTACCAATGAAAAAGTGGAGACTGGTAAAATTTTGTAGTTTAGGTCAAAAATTTTCGGACCTTGTGTTTTTAGATTCCCCTTGTGAAAATCTATCCACCGATATATAGTATGATAGGTAGTTTTTCATGTGACATGTAGAAATTGTAGCTCGAAGATTTTTCAAAGGTGTTGTCAAGGACAATCCTTTTTGTACCACCAAAGCATGCTTTTAGCCCTCTACGCTTCATCCAAGATATGCAACCAGTGAACAAGGTGATAATTAGAAATGTAGGTATAAGTCCATTTGTGGATGAGTTTGCAGAGGCATTTGCAGGGAGGGCAATCTACTCAATGGAAGATCTCTACTTAGGGTATGATCAATTTCAGCTTGCAATCGAAAGCAGAGACTTGACAACCATGAGGACACCTTTGGGTTTGGTAAAGATGTGTACCTTGCCACAGGGAGCAACCAACTCGGTTGCACATATGATGAATGGGATGAATAAGGTCTTACGTGACTTTATTCTTGAAATCACAATGCCTTTCATTGATAATTTTCCTATCAAAGGATGTGACGAAAGTGACAAAGATGAATTTTGGATCTCAAGGGATATCGTAGGTTTGTGGTAAATCACATAAATGATTGTAATAAAATTTTGTCTAGGTTGGAAGAAGTCAATCTTACATTGTCAGGGAAAAAGTCTATGTTTGGTGTCAATGAAGTGCTCATTGTGGGGCACATGTGTGGGCCATATGGTAGGAAACCTTGTCCAACAAATGTAGATGCCATCCAAATAATGAAAGAAACATGCACTAGCATCAGTGAGGTTAGAAGGTTTTTGGGAGCATGTGTCTTCTATGTTATTTGGACTCCACATTATGCACATGTAGCTGATCCTCTTTATCACATGCTTAGAAAGAATCAAAAGTTTAAATGGACGGAAGCATATGTAAAATCCATGAAAAAGCTAAAGGAGTTGCTCCAGTCAGCACCAATTTTGAGAAAGGTAGACTATGAGTATCAAAGGCCAGTAATTGTGACAATAGACACCAGTCCTACAGGGATTGGATGTGCAATATGGCAAGATGATGAAGAAGGACATAGGTATGTGGTGAGATTTGGAGCAAAGGTACTAAGTGCTCACCAAAGAAACTATCCACATATAAAGAGAGAATTATGGGGTATGGTTACAGCCTTGAAAAATGGGAAAGAGTACCTAATTGGTGTATGTGTGGTTGTAGAAACAGATTGTCTACCACTTCTTGGGATGATTACAAGCTGCTCAATGCCAGACATTGCTATGTTGCAGTGGATTGCCTACATTAAGTCCTTAAACCTTGAGTTTAAGCACGTTGCAGGTAAAGACAATAGAGTGGCAAATATGCTATCAAGGGCAAGGTATGAAGA
Organism: Adiantum capillus-veneris; assembly: GCF_014529385.1. Taxonomy (NCBI): domain Eukaryota; kingdom Viridiplantae; phylum Streptophyta; class Polypodiopsida; order Polypodiales; family Pteridaceae; genus Adiantum; species Adiantum capillus-veneris. Next base: position 4,175,209 of record NW_028221436.1, read on the forward strand.
TGAGTCACAGATAATTGACGAGGTAGATGATGTAGGCACAAAGTTCTATTCCATCTCTCATGTCAAAGGTAACAATGTTTGCATGACTAATCCATGAATTGTTCTTGGAAGATCTTTATGAAGGTGATTGGCTTGTTATTGGAAGCTACTTGAGTACTCTAACAAAACACGATGATTGGTCTGAACATGAATTCAAGAGGATACGCAGGAAAGCATATGGTTACTTTTTGAGGGATAGTTACTTGTGGAAGCATCCTAAACAAAAGGGTGCTACACCACAAAGGGCTATATGTAAAAAAGAGACTCAAGGAAAGCTCATGCTAGAATTTCATGAGAGTATATGGGCTGGACACAGGGGTGTGTGGGAAACCTTCTCCAAGTTGAAAGAAAAATACTGGTGGAAGGGTATATACAAAGATGTATCTCAATTTGTAGAGTCATGTGTAACTTGTCAAATGTATTCAAATGTTGGACATCATGATGGATTTCACCCTACATATCCACTAGCCGTGCACTATAAATGGTTGTGGATCTAGTAGCAATGCCTTTAGGACTCTGGAAAATGAGATACTTGGTTCTTGCATGAGAGGACTTAACTAATCAGGTTGAAGGAAGAGCATTAAGAGCTAAAACCACGGAAGCTGTGTGCAAATTTCTTCTTGATGAGGTGATTTTCCATTGTGTGGGAAAGATCACTGCAGATAGAGGTGAACTGGATGCCGAAGAAGCAAGGGAGGTCTTTTCCAGATTAGGAATCAAGATTTCTCTTACTACAGCTTACAACCCTGAAGGCAAGGAAAGAGTGAAAGAGGGCATCCTCCTATCATCAAAGCTTTGGCCAAGGCTTGCAAAGAAAGAGTTGGTGAGTAGCCAAAATTGTTACCATATGCTTTATGGGCTGATCGTACAACACATAGCTCAGTAACTGGCTACATGCCTGCGGAGCTAATGTATGGTCAAAAGCCAACGATGCCGATTGAAGATACAATTCCCACATGGAATGTACTACCTTGGCAAGAGGGGCTTAACAGGGAAGGTCTCCTTGCATCGCACATAAGGCAACTAGAGAGAAGACCTGGAGACAATGAGGCTGCAAAAGAACGATTCAAAGTGCAAGGCTGAAAAACAAGGACTACTTTGATAAGAGACATCGGCTCAGGAGCAAAACAATTGACAAAGGTGACTGGGTTTTAGTATATGATAGTAGCCTTGCTAACCAGCACACAGTCATGCGTAAGTTCTCAAAAAGATGTTTGGACCGTATATTGTAAAACATGTGCATGAAAATTCTACTTACAGCTTGTCTGAACTAGATGGTACAAAAGTAAAGATTCCCATTGCAGGAAAAAGGATCAAAATGCTTAAGAGAAGAGGAGACAATGATCCAGAAGATGTTGATGAGGAGAAGAACAAAACACAGGTGAAGATCAAAGTGAAGATGAAGCTTTAGAATCATCCAGTGAAGAAGAAAGCAAGGAAGATGTACAAGAGGGCTAATCTTACAGAGAGACAATGTGGCACATACCGGAGGATGTGCAGGTTTAGAGGGGGTGGATGTTGTGTGTGACACATACATAGTGGGAACGCATGCTACAAGAGTTATCTTGTAACTTTTTAGATACATAATTATATTTCCTATAATGTACATATTCATATTTAAGTATAATAATATGATTTCTATCTCATCCTATTATCTATCTCAAGGGTACAAATTCTTACTTTACCGTAAAAAAAGTACAATGCGAAAAGCATCAACAGCTCTGCCTCTTTAACTTGGGGCAAAAAGCATTGTTTTTTTCTTTCTACTATCTCATTATTATCTCACAACCTAGCTAGATCCTATATCTAGGGTAACTTCCAATATATATATATTCTATGTATTTTTCATATTTTTCTTATATTTCTTTTAAAATAGCTACTAGGTGGGAATCAAATCCTAGTGGGACACTAGGTGGCATGATTTCAAAGATAACTTATTTTAATACATTATTGCAAGCATGATTACAAAAATTTGTTAAGGAGCAATGTCATTCTTTCATATAGCATGAGGTGTCCATTGAAATCAAATAAAATCTAGGCTAAGGGGACCACAAGAAGACTTTTGCTGCCAAAACTGTACCCTCTTTTGACGATTTTTTTTACACAAGGTTCCAATCCGAATTGGAAAACGTATATAATGGGAGTCGTAGCTAATTAGATGAATTTTGTGCCCATATTTTTACTTTTTTATTTGGAGCCACGGTTGAGGAGATATCATCAAAATACTAGACCCCAGTCTGCCCACATCATGCAGGGACAACTCATTTCCAACTTGTCCAGTTTTGTTCACAGTGGCTCTTCTCTTCTTGTGTAAACCCTTGGGGGTTCCCTTCACCTATAAAAGGGGACCTCTTCTTCCTTGAAAACCATTGAAGCATTCAAGCCATTGATGAGAGGAATTCATGAGGGAGTGAGTAGTAATGCTTAATTGTACTTAGCCATTAACATAATCCTAAGCCTACACTTTCTCCTAAAGGAAGATTAGCCATTCTTGTAAGCTATCCTTGGAAGGTCAACTTTAATCGAAGAAGGTCTTGGATTTGGTGTATCAATCAAAGTTGAATTCTTCCCTCTTCTTCTCTCTCCATCAAAAATGGTGCCGAAGGGTTTGACAAGTAAGATGTGTTCTACATTAATATTTTGTTGATTTCTTGTTGTTTTCTTTCCATCTGTAACCCAACATATATATATCTAATCTACTCTCATTAACCAATCCTATCTCTCTCCTTTTAGAAGTTCATTCTCTCTATAAATTCTAGGTTCTCCTTGCTACAGGTACATCTCTCCTCGTAGTATCCTTATTGCCTACGGGCAAGAATAGGGCTTGGGAGGGAAACTTCTCATCTCTTCGCTTCTCTCATATCTACATTTCTCACATACTATCCTAGATGAATAATCCACATGATGAGAATTTCTATCGCTTTCACTCTGTGAGATCCATTAGAATTAACGTATGGGTTAGTCGTAAAATACACTTTCAACAACGTATAGTGTTTGTCTTTGGCTCAGAAAGGCTCAATGAAATACTTCTTTCACCAGATCCCATCATACTACCTCTTATAGACTATAAATTTTCTTTTGACGTAAGTGTAGTTATCTTGCTATGAACCAAGAGGATTTGTACACACAATTAATCCCAATCACTAGATAACATATATAATATATTATGGTAAGCCCAAAACTACAATTCCAAAGAACAATTTGTAGCCTGTTTGATCGACAAAGATTGAACTCCATTAACTCATCTATTAACCCTTTCATATTACCCATGATACGTTATGACCATAGCCTTAAAGTTTTCATTTTTGTGTTGTTTTGATATTCTCTTTGTGTTCTTTCTTTGTGTGTGTGAGTACAAGAGAAAGAATGACGCTTCTTTGATTGCACTTCCTTCCAAACCCTATACTTCATGGAATCTATGGTTTAACTCCTTCATATAGTTTTTGGAGTTCTCTCACAAACTCTCACAGCCAAAAGCCCGGTGCTTTCTTGGCAAGACCCCAAATTTCTCGACAACGTGATGGGAGCACATCTGGTCTCTAGAAGTAAGATCCAATCTAGAGGGTTTGCATCTTCTCCCTCAAAAAGAGGTGGAGGAATTGTTAAAGAATACTAAGCTACCAATTTTTAGAGGAGAGGAAAGGGAATGCAACAAGGATACTTTGAATATATTCTTGAGTGAATGGATGGGATTCATGATCTTAAATGCACTCTAGATGTAGTTAAGGCACTGCAAACAAATCTGACACTGGAAGTTAAGAGAAACAAAATTGTACCCACAAATGAAGCAGACAAAAGTTGGTTTGCATTGGACAAGTGCTCTATGAGTCAGCACAAGACATTGTTGGACTATATCTTGCATTATCCTGATGTGATTCTCAAGATGAGGGTTTGGATATTTTTAGTAGGTGCATGTGTTTATATGTGGGTTGATACCAGAGATTACAAAGCATGCCAAAACCCAAGACCCCAAGATCCTTGAGGAGGCCATAGTGCAAGTGTATATACATGATGATCCCAATGAGAAAGCATTGCATAACACTCACGTGTCTAACATTGCACATACAAATACACACACACATCATGGACATAATAAAACAAATATATTAGGAAATTTTGGAGGTCATTTGGAGGGCCTTCTAAGAAAATGTATTTTTCGCACTCTCTCTCTAGAAAATATGGCGAATAATAGAGGCGAGTCTGTCATGGTAAAAGTTCAAAAAGTGTACTTTAAGTAGATTCTTTATCCTTCTGAACATTCGTCTGTAATGATTGAGGGATAATCCTCTTTTCAGTTGCATTGAATGAACCTTATCAACATGGAGGGAATGAGGCTAACATGGAGGGACGAAGCCGCAGCCGCCTATTCACTTTTCATTAAAACTGCACCTTTGGCTAATGGCGCACTCCTCAAATGGCACAAATGTTACACAGAAATGAGCCAAATATCACCTTCACATTGATTTGGACAACGAGTACCAACCATTGATTAAGCAGAGTAAAGAAAACACACATATACCTCCCGCATCCATAGACACGCTGAGAGCTCAGGGAGCAAATTAAGGCTTGTGTGAGTCGCATGCATCGTGCATTCGATGGAGTTTCATTTCTCACTTAGGGCATGGTCATACGGGGCATAATTTCTAGTTATTAGGAACTAAGCCAAACTAAGCTCTTGCATCGACAGGCGCCACAGACGTGGTCACGCTATGTGGGGCACATGTGTGGGCCATATGGTAGGAAACCTTGTCCAACAAATGTAGATGCCATCCAAATAATGAAAGAAACATGCACTAGCATCAGTGAGGTTAGAAGGTTTTTGGGAGCATGTGTCTTCTATGTTATTTGGACTCCACATTATGCACATGTAGCTGATCCTCTTTATCACATGCTTAGAAAGAATCAAAAGTTTAAATGGACGGAAGCATATGTAAAATCCATGAAAAAGCTAAAGGAGTTGCTCCAGTCAGCACCAATTTTGAGAAAGGTAGACTATGAGTATCAAAGGCCAGTAATTGTGACAATAGACACCAGTCCTACAGGGATTGGATGTGCAATATGGCAAGATGATGAAGAAGGACATAGGTATGTGGTGAGATTTGGAGCAAAGGTACTAAGTGCTCACCAAAGAAACTATCCACATATAAAGAGAGAATTATGGGGTATGGTTACAGCCTTGAAAAATGGGAAAGAGTACCTAATTGGTGTATGTGTGGTTGTAGAAACAGATTGTCTACCACTTCTTGGGATGATTACAAGCTGCTCAATGCCAGACATTGCTATGTTGCAGTGGATTGCCTACATTAAGTCCTTAAACCTTGAGTTTAAGCACGTTGCAGTAAAGACAATAGAGTGGCAAATATGCTATCAAGGGCAAGGTATGAAGATGAGTCACAGATAATTGACGAGGTAGATGATGTAGGCACAAAGTTCTATTCCATCTCTCATGTCAAAGGTAACAATGTTTGCATGACTAATCCATGAATTGTTCTTGGAAGATCTTTATGAAGGTGATTGGCTTGTTATTGGAAGCTACTTGAGTACTCTAACAAAACACGATGATTGGTCTGAACATGAATTCAAGAGGATACGCAGGAAAGCATATGGTTACTTTTTGAGGGATAGTTACTTGTGGAAGCATCCTAAACAAAAGGGTGCTACACCACAAAGGGCTATATGTAAAAAAGAGACTCAAGGAAAGCTCATGCTAGAATTTCATGAGAGTATATGGGCTGGACACAGGGGTGTGTGGAAACCTTCTCCAAGTTGAAAGAAAAATACTGGTGGAAGGGTATATACAAAGATGTAACTCAATTTGTAGAGTCATGTGTAACTTGTCAAATGTATTCAAATGTTGGACATCATGATGGATTTCACCCTACATATCCACTAGCCGTGCACTATAAATGGGTTGTGGGATCTAGTAGCAATGCCTTTAGGACTCTGGAAAATGAGATACTTGGTTCTTGCATGAGAGGACTTAACTAATCAGTTGAAGGAAGAGCATTAAGAGCTAAAACCACGGAAGCTGTGTGCAAATTTCTTCTTGATGAGGTGATTTTCCATTGTGTGGAAAGATCACTGCAGATAGAGGTGAACTGGATGCCGAAGAAGCAAGGAGGTCTTTTCCAGATTAGGAATCAAGATTTCTCTTACTACAGCTTACAACCCTGAAGGCAAGGAAAGAGAAAGAGGGCATCCTCCTATCATCAAAGCTTTGGCCAAGGCTTGCAAAGAAAGAGTTGGTGAGTAGCCAAAATTAATTGTTACCATATGCTTTATTGGGCTGATCGTACAACACATAGCTCAGTAACTGGCTACATGCCTGCGGAGCTAATGTATGGTCAAAAGCCAACGATGCCGATTGAAGATACAATTCCCACATGGAATGTACTACCTTGGCAAGAGGGGCTTAACAGGGAAGGTCTCCTTGCATCGCACATAAGGCAACTAGAGAGAAGACCTGGAGACATTGAGGGCTGCAAAAGAACGATTCAAAAGTGCAAGGCTGAAAAACAAGGACTACTTTGATAAGAGACATCGGCTCAGGAGCAAAACAATGACAAAGGTGACTGGGTTTTAGTATATGATAGTAGCCTTGCTAACCAGCACACAGTCATGCGTAAGTTCTCAAAAAGATGGTTTGGACCGTATATTGTAAAACATGTGCATGAAAATTCTACTTACAGCTTGTCTGAACTAGATGGTACAAAAGTAAAGATTCCCATTGCAGGAAAAAGGTTCAAAATGCTTAAGAGAAGAGGAGACAATGATCCAGAAGATGTTGAAG
>NW_028221436.1:4182237-4216735 GCF_014529385.1 Adiantum capillus-veneris
CTAGATAGGTTTAGTTAGGATCTGTGGATTAAGTAGTTGTTGGTGGTCGAGTGATTTGTGGAGGTATAAAAGCATTTACTAGTCCATGTGTGCAGTGAAGCGTTTTTCTACTCATAGATGCAAAACCCATATGATTTGTAGGAGTAGCTTTAGGTAAGTGATCCGATTCTGATCTAGAGCTATTCAACACTGAATTATTTGCTAAAGTGCTTGATTGCATTTGAAATCACGAAAAAGTGTGCTTTTGAGGGTAAAAATGCATTAAACAAGCTTTTGTGGATATTTTTGTATGACTCACTGATGCTGTGCATATAAAAGAGCATTTGCAAGGGTTCTGTGAAGAAAACTGCAATTCTGTAAACATAGACATCCTACGCGTAGGATGTCTCAAGGGGGTTATGGAGACCAAATTTGAAAATTTTGACTGCACTAGTGTGTTCAGAAGGGGGGGTTTACCCTAAGGATACATTGAAACTAGAGTTTTGACCAACTCTTGACACCCAAAAGACCAAAGACGGAGGGTCAAAAACGCAAAAACAAGAAACTTAAGATTCTAAGCACAATTTTGCATAAAAACTGGTAGGAATGCTTGAAAAGTAGTGCTCAAGACTTGGGGATGCCTGTGGATGAATTCTGCCAAAAATTTCATCAGTAGACATCCTACGTGTAGGATGTCTAGAGAGTGATTCTGAAAGCAAAAATCAAGTTTTGACATCATATCTATATTCTGCATGTCGTGTTGGACACACACACCAAAGCTCATGTCATTTGGACATATAGACTGAGAGTTAAGGGGATGTTACTCTTTCAGAGAAATATTTTTCCAAAAGTAGTGATTCTGAGAAATTTTGACATCCAAAAATTGTTGTGATCACATATTCTTGTTATATGCATCAAGAAGCACCTTGGCTAGAAACAGGAGTCCATTCTGAGAAAAAAGACATCCTACGCGTAGGATGTCTACAAGGTGATCTGGTGGAAATTTTGAAATTCTGAGTTGACCAGTGTGTTCAGAAGGTAGGTTTTACCCTATTTTCACTTGGAAAGGGGAACTTGACCATATCTTGACAGGATAAGACCAAAAGACGAAAATTGCCAGACATCCTACCCAAATTGTGCCCAAGGCATATTTTTGAGACCAAACCATAGGGTGACTTCATGTGCATGTTATACATGATGTTTTGAGTGCATGTGAGAGTTTTCAGCTCATTTGGGTGAGAAAATTGGGTTTTAAGCAGACTTTAGCGTTTTTTTTAAAGAAAAAAAGGCTAGAACAGCTAGTTTTGGGATCTTTTGACATCCAAATTAAAATCTAAGCATAGCATTGGGTTGCTGACATCAAGGGGAAGCTGTGGCTCAAGTTTGGGGCAATTCTAAGCACTTAGACATCCTACGCGTAGGATGTCTTCACCATGATTTAGCACTCCAAATCAACCTCTGAGCATACCACAGTGATCAACACCTTAAGGAGAGTCTGTGGTTCAAATTTGGGGCAATTCTGAGCAGTTAGACATCCTACGCGTAGGATGTCTAAGGCATGATTTAGAGGCCAAATTCAAACCGTGGACATAGCAGGGTGTTGTATAGCCTTAGGCAAAGACTCCTAGCCAATTTTGGTCCAATTTGGAGTTGATTTGACTGGTGAATTCATCAGAACGGACATCAGGCTTTTGAAAAGATTCTTGATCATTTGACCAACCTATAGGTGTCAGAATCAAAAAGTAAAAATAGTTGTGAGTTTAGCACATCAAGGGGAAGCTACAGGGCAAGTTTGAGCTGAACCAGAGCAAAAAGACATCTACGCGTAGGATGTCTCCTAGGTCATAAAGTGGTCAAAATTCTACTGTAGCCATAAAGGGAGGTTCTAAGTGTCTAAGGATTCCAGAACTTTTTTCAAAAGTGAATTTGGACCTTGTTTGGCCTATTTACCAAGCAAAGACAAGAATTGTCAGACATCCTACTCTTGGAGTGCACTAGAAGCTCTTGCAGCCTAAATCTTGACCTATTGGCATCCAAATTCAATTTTGAGTATACCATTGGGTTGCTAAGCACTAGGAGAATCTTGAGATCAAGTTTGGACAAAATCTAATCAGTTAGACATCCTACACGTAGGATGTCTCCAGCTTGATTTAGGACTCCAAACCAACCTATGAGCACACCACTGTGATCAGCACATCAAGGAGAAGCTGGGGTGAAAATTTCAAGTCATTCTGAGCAAAAAGAAATCCTATGCGTAGGATGTCTCAAGGTCATTTTTAGGTCCAAATCAACCTCTGAGCATACCATTGTGTTGCTGGACTTAAGGGGAGTCTCTGGACCAAATTTTGTTAAATCTGAGCATATAGACATCCTACGCGTAGGATGTCTCTAGGCCAGTTTTAGGGTCCAAGTGTACTTTTGACCATACAATAGTGTTCACAGTGTCACAGAGATCCCAAATCTTCTTTTAAAATTGAATTTGGACTCATTTTGACCAGTCTAAATTGCATTTCACTATTTTGGCCATAACTTTCACAAACAGTATCGGATCGGAAAAGTTTTTAGATCAAAACATAGCCTGAGAGCGACTCTACAGATCGTAGAGCAAAACTTGAACTAAATGCATGCTAACGGCAACCTTTTAGGTCAACTTTGAAAAAAACGTCGTTTGAGGCCTCAAAATACATCCAGAAGTTAGGGGTGTCTACAAGCGAAAATTTGCAAGAATTGTGACGATACGGTTGCGTTTTTGGACATAGTTTCAACTTTTCCCTAACAAAGCACTTGAACACGGTGGACTAAGTCTACGTGAACCAAGCAAAAGCTCTTAAGCCCAGAAATCATGTCTACCCTAGATTCAAACGCAGCTTACACAAGCTTGGAGATCCCGACGATAGAGAAATATCCTCCCATGCATAATGGATCTCCCAAACTTGCAATTGATAAAGATCCATCTTATTGAGAGAGTTTGGATGATTGGTCATGAGAGTGAAGGACTATATAGATACATTGATGAGAATGAGGTCAATCTTTATAGGTGCTCAGATCCATACCTAGAAGAGATAACGGATTACAAGCTCTTATATGTCTACACATACGGAGTCGACTGTCAATGGAGATCTATAGTTGTTGACAAGTATGGACGAGAATAGAGAGTTGTAGAAAGCACAAATCCATAGACTGTACTAGAAAGTGGTGGATATTTGGTCAATGAAGGACCACAAATGCCTCCGCCAAACACGAGAATTCCTATAGGAATTCCAAGAAGAGAGCCACCAGGATTCCCTTCAAGAGCGATAACGAGAGAGGAAGGATTGGAGAGTCTCTGGTTATACTTGTAGACAATCGATTAGTTAGCCCATCCCAAGTCTAGAAATGGGTAAACATAAAATACTCTGGAGATAAAGATCTGAGAGATCATGTAACGGCTTTTAGAAGAGTGATTAGAGCAGAGGAAGTTTCAGATTTTGCGACACAGTTTGCGGGATTTGGATTGACTCTAGAAGATGATGCAGCTACATGGTTCGACTCGGTGGAAAAAATGGATTTTGAGACCCTAGATGAGCTGTTTGAGGAGTTTTATTGAAGAATTCTTGCCAAAAGGCATTGCTCACAACACGGTCTCGGAAATCCATAGATTCAAACAGAAAGAGGATGAATTAGTACGCAAAGCATCATTACGGCTCAAGAGATATGTTAAACTCTGTTCGAGAGAGGAATTACCTACGCAAGCATGATTGATGCTGATCTTTATCCAGGGAATGAGAAATGCGGGCCTTCAGAAGGATCTGCATATGATAAGGAGGATGACGCTAAACGAGTTGATCAAAGAAGCTCTTTATCTAGTGGATAAACTATGAGGCATACAAAGAAAAGGACTTAAAGAGTCAAGGAGATGACACATCCTCTCAGCACAGTGTTTCACAGATAACTGATTCCATTGCCAAGCCAACGGCACCTATTGATCAAGAAAAGCTTATCGACGACTTGGTCAAGAGGTTGATTCCTCTTGTAAGGTCTGATTCGGGAGAGCCGAAGTGGTGTGAAATTGAGAGAAAATGGACGAACCATACGGGGGAAGAGTGCTATTATAGCATGGAAAATGCTAGGGAGAGGTATGTACAACCTGTTCCAGAAGCACCTACTTCACCTAGATACATTACGGGGAATATGCCAGGACTAGTAGGAGTTTTAAGGCACAGCTTGTCTTAGGACAACAACCTCCGCTGCAAGGTGCTAGAATGCCGGTAGACATGAGATACATGCCAATGATGGAAGCATCAAATAAACCGACGCCAGTACCAGCTACAATGTGGTATAGCAACCAAAGTGAGTACTAGCCTTCGGAGCAGCAAAATGTGAGAGAAACACATGGAGTGGTGAGGCCGATACAACCTCCACCTCCTCGGTTTCAGTCAAAAGAAAGAAGGTATGAAATGGACGAAAGGACATTGCGATTCATTGCAAATAGCGGCTTTCTAGGTCAAAGCATGCTTATAGCCAAGAGGAAGTGCTAAAAGAATCTCCTCAACCAGAGACAGATTGTCACAAAAGTCGTGACAACCACTTGGTCAAACAATGTCCTCATACGGAGTCACTAAAGTAAATGCCTATTGTCTTGAGTGTGGCATCACTCACTTGATCCCCGATTTCCTGAAAAATCCAAACCAAATCAGGAAAATCACGACAAATGTATTAGGGATTGTTCAGCTACCTAGTAGCTCAGAAAATGAAAATGTCTTACCAGTTCAAGTGGTTACAAGAGCACAAGCTCAAAAGAAAGCTGATGAGAATCCAAAGACAAAGAACACGGAAAGTGACACGATTCCAAAGACAGATGATGGACCAAAGACAGACGCACCTAGTCAGAAAACCAAGAGCAAACAAAATAGTTGGAAAGATAGAAAGACTAGGATGAGAGCACGCAGGGAACGAGAGCAAAAGTATCTAGCTGAGAAGCTTACCAAAGTTGAGGAGAAGATAAAACAACATGAGGAAAAGGAGGCACCTTCTCTTACACAGATGGTTAAACCTCTAGAAGAACCATCCACGGATGAGAAACTGAGAAGGGCTAGTTCAGGAGGATCTTTGTTGGCAGAGAAGGTTAATGAGACATTAGATGCCCTCTTGAAAGCCTATGATGTGAGGCTCAAAAACAACCAACCCAAGAATATAGGTGGATGACATATCCCTATGCGGAACTAGAAAAGCAAAGGTTTGAAATGTGCCAGAAAATGATTCAAACATCCCAAGATTTACTAGAACCACCAGTTGCAAAACCTGAGGATGTGATCCGTGTCTTGCCTACATAAGTAATCCCACCAAACCAGGAACTAAAAGAGCCAGATTCTAGTCATGAGCACAAACCAAACCTCAAAGACCCAACATTAGAACCAAGGATAGTACTGAATACCACGGATAACTCTTCCGAGGGATTTCACCAAGCTATACCTGAGGATTGTAAAGAGATAGATGGTCTTGACGAATTGTGGAAACAAGTCGGAGAGTCCAATGAAGCCGATGACCTAAGAAGATGAGTAGACAAGACTGGTGATGAACGAGGAGTGTGTCTATCACCAATAGAGGAATTTGAGACTGTATCTCAAATGAATCTAGACATGTGATCGTATTGGGGTGACAAAGGATCTGTACAATCTATGGATAGTCAACCCCATTCGCTAAGAACACTACTGTCCTACATGGGAGAGTACGAGACCAAGTCAGATGTGGTTGCAGTCCCATCACAGAGACTGTCTCCCAACAAGGCCATCGATTCAAAGGGGCTAGTAGATATTCTATCTACCCCAGTCACCTGTACAATAATGTTAGCCGAGTTGCTCAGAATAAGACCAAACATGTGGGCTAATGTGGGTAAATGTCTAGAGAAATTTGGTGTAAAAACCCCAATGACTCAAATCGAGGAAGGCATCAAAGAGCTTGAAATGCCTCAACTAAATACTAGGCCAGTGCCATTAAACAAGGTAGGCGAGTATTACGAGGGAGAATATGGAAACACCACCCTTCCCGTGGAATTCAATGGTGTAAAAACCATGGAAATCCTTGACAGTGGAGTTGGTGTGGCCATTGCAACCAAAGAGGTTGGAAAAAATGGGGAAAACCTACCTTGATATCCACACGAATGACCCTGCAGCTTGCAGACGGACACAAGGAAAAGCCCCTAGGACTGCTAGAAAAAGTACTTGTTACTTCTTGTGGCATTGAATTTGCTGTTGTTGACTTTGGCGAGAAGAACAACTATGACATCATTCTGGGAAGACCATTCATGCGACAATTGAAAATGGTCCAAGATTGGGGTTATGACCATATATACCTGATACATATGGAAACCATAACAAATATAAACTTGAGGGACCATAGCTATAAGGATGTGACGAGAACACCAGTTGAGGAGTTTGAGTCCACCACAGTAGCAGGATCAAAACTTCCAGCTTGGTTAGTTAAGCCTAAAGAACTGTGGATGTGTGGAGCTTCACAATGTGGTAGCTTGAAACGTGAGGAATGTATCCTAGAGCGGGTTATAGAGGATAGGGACTATATCCCATAACCATTTCCTAAAGAAGAGTTAGAGCCTTTTGGATAGGAGCACATCTTGGCTACTTTGGACGTGTGCGCCGTGGAGGATGCTCCCACAACAACGTTTTGTGATGAAAATGGCTATGATGTCGTTCCTTATTTTGCAGTGAGTGTAATCCAGAAAAACGAAGAGATCCAGACATCAACAAGCTCTCCAAAATAAGGAGCAAACAAAGAAATGTGGAGAATCAAAAGATGAAGAAGACGATGAGTTCTATGACTCTGTAGAACACTTCGAGCTTCAAGAAGATCAAGGACATGGGAATCAATGTCATCGCTACGCGAATAAAGTGCATCAAAAGTGGATTCCAAAGTCCTCGGTGAAGACACAGCCACCACAAGCATCCTCATACATGGCTCCTAATAAGGATGCAAAGACTCAGCTACGAGGAATACGACCAGAGCAACGAGCTAACAATGCTAATCAATGGGCTAGAAAAGTCCTCCAAGAAACTACCACCCACGAGCAAACAGACAGTAACTTTCCACTACTAGCCACCACAAGCATCCTCATACATGGCTCCTAATAAGGATGCAAAGACTCAGCTACGAGGAATACGACCAGAGCAACGAGCTAACAATTCTCTAATCAATGGGCTAGAAAAGTCCTCCAAGAAACTACCACCCACGAGCAAACAGACAGTAACTTTCCACTACCAGCCAAAAAATCAAGGGAAAGTACAAGAAGTCAACCTTGCTGAGGATAGTAGCGATAGTGATGAATCTTACGACATCCCCTATCGTCAACTCAGGCCATCACTATCCCCAACCCCTTCAGCAACAACCATGACAGGTCAAAAGAACAGGACAACAAGTCAAAGCCAAAAAGCTCGAAAAATCCGGATACCAAAAAGCCAGATCGGCCAAAAACAGATATGGATCAAGAAGACAAAGATCTTTAATGACAAATCACAAGATCCAACACCAAAACAAAAACAAGGAAAGCGTGCACGAACGGGTAAGAATATCACAAAGTCGCAAGCTTTCACAACTCGGGTTTGGGCTCCAAAGAAGTTGATTCAAGCACAAAAAAGTCAGGAACTCATTTGGATTCCAAAACAACCACAGTATCAACTTTCAAAGCCTAAATCCCGTCCCCAATCAAGCGTACAAGGCTGAAGACACAAGACCACTGTCGACTCACACAACAAAAAGGTGGATCCCAAAGAAGTATCTTCAAACACAAACGAAGCACGGGCAAGTATGGTTCCCAAACGAGCGTCAGCAACAAAACAACCAATAATTGTGAAGAAATGGGTCCCAAGGAAGAACAACAAAACTGTTGTCAGTACATCGCCGCTTGAATTCTTACAATTCTTCCTACGATTACAGTACAATTAGAAGAGAGCAAGTCACTTCAATCAAGCAACGATACAGGAGCTTCAAAGACCATTACATTGCTTAGAATAGGAAGCCTCGCCAACAAATGCCAATAAGCAAATTGCTTATACCCACATCTTGCACAACATAAATTTTTTCCATGCATTGACTGTGTATGCATAATAGGGCTACATTACAAGGCCTGCATACGCATAACTTTTAATTTCCCAAGCACAACGCATACCCTTTGCGACCTCCTGCGATATGTCGTAAAGGATGACTCCAAATAGGAAGGGTGGAGGCATTCTGAATGCGGACCTAACATTATGACTATTAGAGGGCAATGTTTTGTGAGATGCATTGAATTTTTGCGTTTTATTGTGATAATTTTTTGACAAAATTTAGAGTATATGCCCTCATAGTAGTGTTACAGAGGAGTATGGGGACAAAATCCATATATGAGCGCCTAGGGACATGTGTATAGTGTACATAGCATTTAGATTTCTATTTGAATGATTTTTATTTTGTTGAGTTGTTTTAAGATTTTCTTTGTCTTATTAAGAAAAAATAAAAAAATCCATAATCCACATGAAGAAAAGACTGACGAGAGGCCTGAGCACTACAAAGAGAAGAAGGTACAGGAAAACGATGAAACTTCATGAAGTATGTCTCAGTAGCCACTACAATAGCCAAAGAACTTGTCACAAAGCAGTGTCAACATGCAACCGACAAGTCATACAAGTCATAGTCGAGTAGCTAAGCCACAAAATGAGTGAGGTGTTAGTCCCAAAGCTTCAAGTAATATTCTCTGTGGTCTAAGCGTCTTAGCTATTCTAGGTACTGCTCAAGCTGGAAGAGTTGAACATATTTACGTTGTGTTGCTCATGCTGGTATAGGTGAGCAAAACAGTCGAAGTCTAAGTACTTAAGTCTGGTGAAGTGAAGGAGAAGGTCCAAAAGACAATCACGTACTGAGCACAGTGAGATACGAGTGGAGAAACTTCTACATCGACAACCCTTCTTGGAAAGGTGGAAGCTATTGAGACATATTTTGATGTCACATGTGCTACATTTATTCCTCGAAACACCCATCATCTCCTTCTTTCACATTGCATGCTTTTGGTGACAAATTTCTCATATGCATATAGAGTGTCCCATAATTGGCACTTGCATCAGGCACTCTGTTCGTGTTTCAAGCACTCACCTTTCATGAACATGTACTTCACGTTCAACTGCTCAACTCCAATAAGAGCGTATACCAAAGGTATTTTTTTTCCCACCGGGTTTTTTTCCCTTTGGTCATCCAGGTTTTAGACCCTAATCTAAAGACACCTATCACCATCCTCTTGTACATATTCCTTCTACATCAAACAATAAGGAAATTCTACTCAAATTAATTCACAAATGAATTGGAGCACCAAATTTCAGATCATAGCATACTTCTCCTCAATGGCGAGTCGAAGAATGGCCTACAATGACAAAGCTGCAGACAACACTAACAACATGATTGCACAGGAACAAAGAAGCCCACAATGAAGAAGAGCAGACATAAAAGTAATCAGAGGATCTCAAAAGATGAATGGTTATGATGATAGATGTCCTCTCTAATGGATCATAGTTCTTGTTGTGGTTCGACAAAGTTACAAGCAGTGCAACAGATGAAGCCAAAACGATAGCAAAGACCACATTGCCATCGACAATCAGGTCATGTCGGGGACGACATGAACGCGCAAGGGGGAGTGTTGCTGGGTCAATAACACAACATAACTCAAGTTTAGTACCAAAGTCTTATCTTTTGCGAGTTATGAAATGCTGCGGATTATGGCTATAAACGTCATTTGTAATGAGTAGTTATTATAGTTTCAGAAGCCGGGGTGCAATGGAACTTCCAGATTGTAAATACAAAGCCATTTGACCCTTTCAACCCCATTTTGGTTAAACCTAAGGTAGCCTTAGTATATAAGGTACCTAGGTCATTTTGTAAAGGGGGGGGAACTTTAATCATAATCTAAACTGGAGCACTGCCGTCTACTGTGTGTGAGAGAGAAAGAGAGTGAGCGAGACCTTTATCCTCTCGCTACGCCTGGCTCGCTCAACACATTGGATATCTGACTACACCATTGCTGTAGGCTCGAGGAGAGCTACGCGACAACGCCAAGCATTCCACGCGAGACGAAGCACACACGCCGACGCATCTACGAGCTATTTGTGGCCGTAAGTGTATCAAACGATGTCTATTTTCTGCGTGCTAGTAGTCTATAAAATCGTGGCGACATAAGCTACGCATAGGTACTCATAAATTTTTGTTTCGGGCACTTTCAAAATTTTGCTCTGTCATCCTACGCGTTTTCCGCAGACGGGTTTAGAGTGAGGGTTTTGAGTGTAGAAGCGTAGGGACAGGTGTATCCTAGTGAGGGGATGGTGTTCCTTAAGTTTCGTACGAATATGGCATGATTAGGTGAGTTACCTTCCGTATGTGTGTATGTGGCTAGGTGGTGTAGTTGAGAGCAGTGAGGTTCTTGATTGTGGTATAGTTGGCCTTCCAGAGTGTTGTATGTGTAGGATGGTCTCAGCCTGACAAGCTAAAGATATTTCCTCCGTGTGCCTATCGTGTCATCTGTGTCCTCGATTGACATTATGTTGATCTAGGTAGTGTTTGCATGCACTTCATGGGTGTGTGAGTCGTTTCCGCAACACCCCCCATCCGAGAGGGTTCCATATCTGATGTTGGCATCTGTTTAATGACTGATGATATGACTTCTTGTGCTTTGTTAAGTAGATCTTGAGACCGAGCTAGTTCTTTTTGAAGTTGTGCTATCTTCATAGGTGATACTTCCGACGTATTCCCTGTTTGTGCAATTTGGTGTGTTTGTGCTTTGTCTTGTGCCGGTGTGGTGCACGAGACTTGTGCTGTGTCTTTCCATGTTGTGCCTTGTTGTGTGTCACTCATTTGTGCAGTGATAGCTGTAGGTGTCAATTCTTCTAGGTGCGTAGTTAGAGGTAAACCCATGATGAGATGGTATACATTACCACCTTTAGACATGTAGTCTTCTCCTCTTGAGCCAAACGCTTCTGCTGCAAAAGAATGATTGTTTTCTACAGGAACTTCATGACTCGTGACATCCCTGCAGTATCGACCGTCTTCGTCTCCATAGAGGGTACCAATTTTCCGTTTTCCATCTTGTGCTTTGTACAGAAAAACTACTTGGAGGATATGTGTAGATATCTGTAAGTTGATCTTTGTACAACATTTCTATCTCATTGTCGATGTATTTTCTGTGCCTCATGTAAATTGATCCCAGAAAGTCTTCCATGAAATCTCGATGTGGGTGTAGTACATTCTTCGCTGTTTCAACTTCCACATATTGAGATGTCCGAGTTTCCTCTGTATCTTTCTTTGTCTTGATGTACAAATTCCGATTGACATCCTCATAGCATGGCAGCCCTTTGCAGTGGCCAGTCAGATAGATCCAAATTTTCTCTCTTATAATTTCTGTGGATGTACTTGAAGCTTTGTCTTGGCTAGTCTGATTCCTTTGAGATGCCATTCCGTTCGTATTGACTCCCTTGTTGTACCTGTTCAGTGATAGCTCTAATTTCTTGCCTCAATGCTAATAAAATTATTAGCACCCTTGTGTCGGTCTTTTTGCTTGAGGTCCTTTAGCTTTTGTGGATGCCTAAATCTCTGAGTTTTCTGAACTGGGCTTTTCTTGCACTGCTTGAACTTCTTAGCTCCCTTGCTTGCCAAGACTGATACTAACTTGTCTGGTTGCTTGCTTTGCCTAGAGCTTTTTAGCAGGCCTCGATCTATTGAAAGCACTCTGATAAGTTATGCAACTTACCACTATACTACAACGACTGCTCCCTTCGCAGCGATTCTTGAGTCGAGCTAACCTGTGTTCACTTTAGCACACAATCCGCAAAATTCTATTAAGTTGGGAAACTTTTTCACAATGAATGCAAAAATTCTTGATGTGCCTTTGACGACCACACTTGTTCCTTGAGATTGGAAGTGACTTTCAAGTTTGCTTTTAGCTAAACTAAACTTAAGCTAGCACAAGATAATTATGCACAAGTTGCAGCGATTTGCTAGCAAAAATCTTATGTTAAAGTTCTCCAAAACTTGCGACTGTTGTTGCAAAATCAAGAGTCCTTGTGTATGGTCTTACTGCTACCAGATTTGTGTATGGACGCTCAAATTTTACGCTAGGCCGTAGTTAACTTTTACACCTTCCCCCACATGACCAATGGTTTTCCCAAAAGATAATTTCAATCTGCTAACTTAGTAGTCTTTAATGGTCAATTAGAAGGCCTAGAGACCAAATCTGGTTTCAAATTTCAGCTTCCCGATGATGAAAATCTCACATGCACTCGTGTCCGCTCTAGGTCGATCTGAGCGGTCTGTTCCAGAGCCTGGGTTGACTCTAGCTGATGACCTCGCTTATGGCTCACTAGCTCCTCTCATAGGGAAAAGTCAAACCTATGTTCAAAATCGTGACCGTTTTCTCACAATTCTTTCGAACTGTCGGTTTTAGACACAATTGACTTCCGGATGCATTTTGAGGCCTTAAACGACGTTTTTTTCAAAGTTGACCTAAACGGTTGCCAAAGTCATACATTTAGTTCAAGTTTTGCTCTAAGATCTGTAGTGTCGCTCTCAGGCTATGTTTTGATATAAAAACTTTTCCAATCCAATACCGTTTGTGAAAGTTATGGCCAAAATAGTGAAATGCAGTTTAGAATGGTCAAAATGAGTCCAAATTCAATTTTAAAAGAAGATTTGGGATCTCTGTGACACTATGAACACCCCTGTATGGTCAAAATTACAGGTTGGACCCTAAAACTGGCCTCGAGACCTCCTACACCCAAATTTTTTTCTACTCATAATGAAGCAAGATTTGGATCAAAGGTTCCCCTAGAGTCTAGCAACACCTTGGTATGCTCAGAATTTCAATTGGATGTCAAAATCATCCAAAACGGCTCTTCCGGACACAATCTTCCCCAAAAACGCTAAAGTCCACCTCACCCCAATTTAAGTGTCCAAATGAGATGAAACTTGGTAGACACCGTTAGAAACACTTTTAGAACATGTGTATGAAGTTATCTTATGGTTTAGGTCTCTCAATCACTCCCCAACATCAAATGGGTAGGATGTCTGGTATTCACCGTCTTTTGCCTTTTTGAATCCAAAATAAGGTCAAACTCCTCATTTCAAGGTGTATATAGGGTAAAACCCACCCACTGATGAACACTCTCGTAGCCTCAAAATTTCCAAAATTCCTGCCTCAAATGGCCCTAGAGACATCCTACACCCAAATTTTTTTATGCTTGGTGAAGCAAGATCTGGTTCAAAGGTTCCCCTTGAGTCTAGCAACACAGTGGTATGGTCTAAATTTCAAAATAAGCTACTAGACATCCTACGGGTGGGATGTATTTTTGCTCAGAATTGAATAAAATTTGGTCCAGAAACTCCCCTTGGTGTGTTGAACCCCTAGGTATCCTCACTTTTTGTTTCTGACACCTTTAGGCTGGTCAAATGCTCACGAATCTGTTTCAGAACCTGGATTTTTCAAGTCAAATGAGCTCCAAATTGGACCAAAATTGACTGGCAGGCTTATAAGATGCTATGAAACACTTTGGTATTGTCAAATGTTTGTCTAGGGTCCAAAATCTTGTAGGAGACATCCTATGGGTAGGATTTCTTTTTGCTTAGAATTGAATAAAATTTGAACCCTAGATTCTCCTTGAGTCAAGCAACCCAATGTGCTCAGATTTGAATTTGGATGCCAAAAGGTCAAGATTTGGGATGCATAAGCTTCTGGTGCACGTAGAGGGTAGGATGTCTTTTTTCAAGAGCAAAGGATGTCCAAATGACTTGAAACTTTATGGCTAAGCTTAATAGGACATGATAAACAATTGTATGAGGTCAAAATATCCCCAGAAGTTCATTTAGCACCTGGAGACATCCTACGGGTAGGATGTCTTTTTGCTTAGATTTGGCCAAATTTTGAACCACAAGTTCCCTTGGAGTCTAACAACACACTAGTATGCTCAAAATTTCAATTGGACCTAGAAATCACCTTGAGACATCCTATGGGTAGGATGTCTTTTTGCTCAGAATGAATTGAAATTTTCACCCCAGCTTCTCCTTGTTGTGCTGATCATAGTGGTATTCTCATATTTTCATTTGGACCTAAAAATCACCTTGAGACATCCTACGGGTAGGATGTCTTTTTTCTCAGAATGACTTGAAATTTTCACCCCAGCTTCTCCTTGTTGTGATGATCACAGTGGTGTGCTCACATTTTGGTTTGGAGTCCTAAATCAACTGGAGGCTTACTAATGTGAAACAAGTGAAATCCTTCATGGGACACTGCGGATATTATAGAAGATTCATATATATGTATGCAGTCATCGCACAACCTCTGTATTGTTTGTTAGTCAGTTGCAACTGGACTGAGGAGTGTGAAACATCATTCGAAAAGCTGAAGGAAAACCTTGTATCAGCACCTGTACTTAAAGCACCCGAGTGGAAAAAAATTCATGTTCACATTGATGTATCTGCATATGCAATGGGGGTATTCTGGCTCAACCTAAAGAAGGAACAATGGATTTCCCAATTTGTTATGCAAGCCGATAGTTAAATAGTGCTGAAAAGAACTACACAACACCGAAAGAGAGGGGTTAGAGAATGATTTATGCTGTAAAGAAATTTTGGCATTGTTTTCTCGCAAACAAATTTGTGTTCTTCACAGATCATCAAGCTCTTTTGTATCTGGTAAATAAACCATGCAATACAGGGAGAATTGTACGATGGTTTATTATATTGCTAGAGTTTGATTTCACAGTGGTAGGCAAAAAGGGTAAAACTCATTTACGGGTGGATCATCTTTCAAGGATACACAACGGGAAGCTCCTGAAGGAGTAGATGATGGCATACCTGATGCGTATCTTTTAAATATTGAAATGTTACCCAAATGGTCTCAGGAAATTGTTAGCATTCTTTCCTTTGGAGGTAGGTTTGATAACAAGGAAGATAGATCCAAACAACAAACAATTCGACAAACAAAAAACTTCCAATTGATTGCAGGACGACTGCATCATCTAGGATCGGACCAGATTCTACGATTGTGTATAAATCCGGAGGAATTTGAGTGTTATCTTGAAGAAGCACATGTCCAGGATTGTGCATTTCATTGTTCAACAATGAAAACACACCAAAGACTGAAGCAATTCGGGGTTTATTGGCCAACTATGTATGCTGACACACATGATTTTGTTAACAATTGTACTATATGTAGTGCCAAACGACCAGTGGATCATGCGAAATTGTTTCAGGTAAACATTGCACTTGCATGGAGTCAATATATCATTGATTTCTTAACCACAAGGACATTTCCTGAAAACATAACAAGAGCACGGAAAAGGGCTATAGAGATGGAGGCTCGTGACTATAATTTAATTAAAAATCAACTCTATAAGCGAGGAAAGGACAATCAACTTAGAATTTGTGCAAGTGAAAGTGAATACCTACTAATTCTAGAACACGAACATGGCGGAATAAGTGGAGGCCATTTTTTAGGCGGCGATAAGATAGAAAAAATTGTCTTAACCGCAGGAGTATGGTGGCCTACATTGCATATGGATGCTGAAGAGTTTGTAAAGCATTGTGACGCTTGTCAACGCACCAAGGTGCCGATAAAGAGAGACGAGATGCCACTACGGCCCATAATGGGAGCAAGGGCATTTGCAAAATGGGGCATTGATTTTGTGGGACCTATTTCACCCCCTGCATATCGCACCCATACCCAATGTATCATTGTGGCCATGGACTATCTCACAAAATGGGCAGAAGCCAAGGCAACACAAAAAGCAGATGCACGAACTACTACACAATTTTTGTATGAGAATGTCTTTGTACGATACTGTTTACCAATAGAAATTGTCAGTGATCGAGGAACACATTTTCTTAATGAAGTCATTGAATATCTGCTAGAGGAATTCATGGTCATACATAGAAAATCTACTCCATATCATCCACAGGAAATGGACAAGCTGAGGCCACAAGTAAAACACTATGCACAGTTCTCACTAAAATTTTATCAGAGTCAAGAACATACTAGGATTAGCAGTTACACTCAACAATATGGGCATACAGGGTAGCTTACAACACATCAATATGAGCAACACCGTACAACATGGTGTTTGGCCTACATGCTGTTGGAATTAGGGTTGCAGAGAAACACACACAGCTTGGAGAAGACGAAGGAAGCTCAAGGCAAACAATAGAGAGTGTGTTACTTAGTGTGCAATGGAAAGATGGATAGCCCTAGAGTGATGGGCGTATATACAATGCACGGGGGAAAAAAACCTCCTAAAGAGGGAAAAAATGCCCCGGCGGTCCTAATGTGTTCACACACATCACTACCACATGTACATGGTAACAAACCCCCCCTGGAGTGATGTGGTGAATGAGAGCTGGCACATGAGTAAAGGGAAGTGCCATGCCCTGAGGACAGGATCAGTCCACAAAGGGGAGTAAGCCCAAAGCTTTGCGGAAAGCTTCAAGCTTCTCACGAGACAATGCCTTTGTGAAAAGATCTGCAAGGTTGTCCTGTGTTGGCACATAAGCCAAGCTGATCTCTCCTGCTGAGAGCCTCTTCCTGACATAGTGTGGTAATGCACCTAAATGTGCTTTGTGCGAGCATGAAAAACTGGGTTTCTCGCAACTGCCAATGCGCTCTGATTGTCAGTGTAGATAGTGTTGGCAGTGTCCTATCCAACACCCAAATCAACCATAAGACGTCTGAGCCATACACACTCAACCGTAGCTGTGAAGACTGCCCTGTACTCAGCCTCACAACTCGAAGTGGCCACAATAGGTTGCTTCTTGCTCAACCATGATATACATGAACTGCCAAGCATGAAACAAAAACCACTTGTGGACACTCTCATGTCAAAACAACCAGCCCAATCTGAGTCCAAAAAAGCATGTAAGTCTGGCGGCAATGATCCCCCCTTGGGATAAAACAAGCCAAGATGTAAAGTGCCACTAAGGTAGCGGAAAATCCTCTTGACAGCCTGCCAATGCTTAGACCCTGGGCTATGCATAAATCTGCTGACCTGTGAGACGGCAAACTGAATATCCGGCCTCGTGTTGCATACATAAATGAGGCAGCCAACAGCATTTTGGTAAAGAGTGACATCTGCAGGATCGCCAGCATCATGTAGACTCAATTTTAAACCTGTTTCCATGGGAGTGGCAATAGGTTTGCAATCCTCAAGTCCAAACTTACATAGCAATGTCTCTATGTAACTTTTCTGACACAAGGCAATACCACCATCACACTGCTTAAACTGTATACCCAAATAATGATGCAACAACCCCAAATATTTCATCCTGAAAGTAGCATTCAAATCAGCCTTAAATTCAGCAATATGTCTCTCATTTGGTCCAGTGATCAGCAAATCATCAACATAAAGAACCACGATGAGAAGTACATCACCCTTACGATTTACATACAATGTGCTTTTTGTTGGACTGTTACGAAAGCCTTGTTTGACCAAATGAGTGTCAGCTTTCTCATACCAAGCACGAGGAGATTGCTTTAACCCATACAAAGCCTTGTTACATTTGCACACTTTGTCCTCTTGTCCTTTTATGACAAAACCGCGAGGCTGCGTTACATAAACTTCCTCAAATATGTCACCATTCAAGAAAGAAGTAACAATGTCTGATTGATGTACATCCCAACCAAAATGAGCTGCCAATGCACATAGAAAATGCACAGTAGTCATACGATAAGTGGGAGCAAAAGTCTCTTCATAATCTATGCCTTTTTGCTGTGCATAACCCTTTGCAACAAGTCGAGCCTTATGGCGATCGATCTCACCATCCGGTTTGCGTTTCAACTTGTAAACCCACTTCGTACCAATGGCCTTTTTGCCAGGAGGCAAATCACATAAAGTCCATGTGTCATTTTCTATAACATGTGCATCATATCTGATTGCATGACAGCCATCCAATTTTCTGAATTCTGTGCTTCATCAAAAGTCAGAGGCTCCTCAACATCATGTAAGCTAGACATAGCCAAAGCATAACAATCTGATGCATAAGATGCATGGCGAGAGCCTGAACGAGTACGACTAGACAAAGGTGCATCCAATTTACTGTCACGCAAAGTGTGCACCAGCCATTTTGGCATACCTCTAGCCTGCTCATTTTCAGCCCTTTCCTCATCAAGTACATCATGTACATCTGCATCAGTAATAGACTTTTCTAATATATTTTAAGAAATCCCCATAGTCTGTACATTTTCCTCATTGGAACTTACATTCGTATTTCCACCACTGAAAAGAGGCAACAAAGTGTCATAAATGTCCTGTGAGCTTACATTACTGTCTCTAGTACATGACAGCAAGGGCTGAACAGAATCTTCCACAAACACTACATCCCTGAAACCAGAATACATTTTGTTTGCGGATGATACAACCTGTATCCTTTCAGCACTATAACCAACAAAAATACATTTGACAGCCTTATCATCCAATTTTCTGCGCTGCACTTGTGGCACCAAAGCATATGCCAAACAACCAAAAACACGCATGTGCTCAATAGAAGGCTTTCTATCAGCCATGCTTCATATGGAGTAATAGACTGCAAAGCTTTCGTAGGACACCTGTTAAGTACATAAGTGGCACACATGATGGCCTCAAGCCAAAAAGAATGCGGTAAAGCTTGACTTTTGACCATACATCATGCCATTTCCGTCAGTGACCTGTTTTTCCTCTCAGCAACACCATTTTGCTGAGGTGTATAAGGCACTGTACATTGGTGTTTTATCCCACGACTAGCCAGATATGCATTAAATTCATGAGACATATACTCCCCCCCTCGATCGGAACGGAGGGTGCCCATAGTACATTTCGAGACATTTTCAGCCATAGCCAGAAATTGTTTGAAGCACATAAAAACTTTGGACTTCGCTTTAAGCGGAAATACCCATGCATGCTTGGAGTAATCATCAATGAAAGTCACGAAGTACAGGTAATTGCCCAAGGACGGAGTTTGCATGGGCCCACAAACATCACTATGCACAAGCTGCAACCTTCATGTGGCCCGAACTGAACCATCCTTTGGAAATTTAGAACGCTGCATCTTACCCAAAATACAGCCTTCACAAACATGTTTGACAGGTGCTTCAAGAGGTGGCAAAGAAGCAACCATATCAAATTTTTGCAAACGCAGCAAATTGGCAAAATTCAGATGACCAAAACGTGCATGCCAAAGTTTTGTATCTGAAATAGCCCTTGAATCTGCAACAGCATTTGCAAAGTTTTGTCCACACTTGTCATACAAAGTGAGCTTATACAGCCCACGACAAAAAAGCCTAGATGCAACAATTTCATCACCAAAACTGAGATCATGAACTGTACATCTGTCATCCACAAATTTGACTACAAGTCCAAGTCTAGCAAGTGCGGATACAGACAAGAGATTCTTCTTGATCCCAGGTACATAAAGTGCATCAACAAGTGTGAAGGAACTGCCATTAGCAGCAGTGAGCACAATCTTTCCAACTCCTTGAACTGGATAAGAGGCGTTGTTGGCACAAGTGACTGAATTCCCATGAGGGACAGACTCAAGAGAGGTAAACAATTCACGATGTGAGGTAATGTGCTTTGTAGCACCACTGTCGAAATACCACACATGTGAATCTGCAGCAACGATTGACAAGCATGCATCATGGACAGCAGGATTGTAAGTGCACTCTGCGCTAAAAGCCCATTCTGCATCAACATCAGCAACACAGTCTCCTTTCACAGAAGACTCAACAATGGCTGCATTTGTAGTGGAACCAGCATTTGTAGTGGAACCACCCTCTTTCTTCTTAGCCTCTTTGGCCTTCAACTTAGGACACGACTTGATCAAGTGATCATTGGCTTTACAATAATGGAAACGCATCTTCTTTTTGCCCTTATCACCAGAATTGCCAGACGAAGTACTGCCAGCAGAAGCATTAGGAACATAATTTTTGCCACTCGTAGCAGAACCATAAGAAGTGGCTGCATTGCTGTTACCACCCTTTCTTTGAGAAGCAATAAAAGCCTGTTCAACTGCACGCTGCCTAGTCCTGTTTTTTCTGGAAAGTGACTCTTGCAACAGCAATGTGCATAATGCATCAAACTTGACAACTTCAGGATTTCCTTGGGTCATCAGTCTCCAAGTACTAGCAAAAGTCTGGTAGGAATCTGGTAAGGCATCAAGAACAGTCTGCACAAGGGAACTGTCTGAAATGACTTCACCTACAGGAATAAGCTGCTCATTGATATCCTTGACACTAGCAAGGAAAGTGTCCATATCATCTTCCTCATGCATAATCTTCGACTCCAGCTCTTTACGCAGCAAAGCAATTTTAGCCTCATTGCGGCTTGCATAAAGACCTGCTAAAATATCCCAAGCCTGTTTTGCAGATTTTGCTGAACGGATGTGAGGAACAATGGTGCGCTTCACAGACAACACAATCAATGCATGAGCCTACGCATCCTTAACATCCCAACGAGCTTGTTGCGCCGTAGGCAAAACAACTCTAACAGCTGCAATCCTTGCAGCAAGACCTGCAACATCCTCAACATCGCCTACATCCTCAGAACCAGGATGTACATCAATGCCCTGCACAATGTTCCAGACACCCTTTGACACAAGAACATGTTGCACCATATAAGCCCACATAGGGTAGTTGTCCCCATGCAACCTGTCCTCAGCAGCAAACATCTTGAACACATCTGTGTTGTTGTTGTCAGCCATGGTAAATGCTGCACCTGATGTGAAAACTGCCCGAAAATAGGAGAAACGGAGCGGGAACAAACTGTGCTATATAGCACAAACCGTAGAAGACTGTAAGGCACCTGTTATGCAGAAAACGGCACTGACAGAAATTCTGCACAAAATGACGAAATAGCCTGTGCAGTACTGCCTGTAGTGGAAACGGAGGCCGAAATGGTCCCAAATCTTTGTCGACCTACGAACGCTCGCCAAAGGTCACTGAAATTGGAGAAAGTGAGCAGGCGTGTGCTGAAACAGCTGGCGACTAAGCCTGGGAGGACGTGACCTGCTCTGATACCAATTGTTGGAATTAGGGTTGCAGAGAAACACACACAGCTTGGAGAAGACGAAGGAAGATCAAGGCACACAATAGAGAGTGTGTTACTTAGTGTGCAATGGAAAGATGGATAGCCTTAGAGTGATGGGTGTATATACAATGCACGGGGGAAAAAACCTCCTAAAGAGGGGAAAAATGCCCCGGCGGTCCTAATGTGTTCACACACATCACTACCACATGTATATGGTAACAAATGCTATATTACCCATAGAGTTTTAAATTCTAACTGTATGAGTAGCAAAATGCTTAGAATGGACAGGGCATGAGCTCTCTTCAAGAATAGAGGATCTTGAAAAGCTAGATGAACTTCTCTTACAAGCTATAGCTTCGATCTATGCTAAAAAGAGAAGACAAAAGAGTTTTTTGACAAGCATGTCCGCACGAGAGAGTTCAAAACAGGTTATTATGTACTTGTTTATACCTTGAAACAACATGCCAAGAAACTTAAAAGGCGAGGGATGGGACCCTTTGTGATTAGTGATTTATCACAAAGTGGATCTTTCAAGCTTGCTACATTAGCAGGAGAAGAAATTCCAAATTGGATTAGTGGGTGTCGATTAAAGAAATATCATTTACCACTAACACAAGATATGCTTCAACAAATCCATCAAGAAAAACAACGAATGAAGGAAAAACAGAGAATACGAGAAGAAGCTCAAGTAGAAGCAAAAGAATGGATTGCAAAAAGACGGCTTCTACGACAACAACAACAGTGTTGATCACCATTGCGAATAAATGCTATTTGACTAATGAATTTTAAGGAAGAAACAGTGGATCCAATACTTGCAGTCAAAGTGGGTAGCAATCAAGTCCAAACAACTCAAGCCCAAAGGTCAACTACATTCTACTCCACAAGTGTTGGAAAGTAGTACATCACATTCGCTAAGAACAGTGGGATGGACTATATTGCATGTACAAGTACATCAATATATTTACCCACACAAGTTCTATGTGGTCGAGAATGAAAGCACACAATACCCCATGTTGTTGGGACAACCTTGCCAAAAAGAGTATAATGTGCAGATAGATTGGAATACGGCTGTAGTCAAAATTCAGCATGCACAAGAACAATAGGTTGTAGCCTTTTCTCAACAACCCCGGAAGAATCAGCTGCCAGCAATGCAATCACTGGATAAAGAGCCAAAAGGAAGGGTGCCACTAAAGAACAACATGATACCCAAGGCTAACAAACAAGGAACTGCCAACCATGTTAACTACAAGTATAAAAAGTCATCGATCGCAGTGAAAAGATCAAGGTTAGCAACACGAGAAAAACAAGTATGGGTGCGTAAGGATAGAAATGACATGGCAAACAAACAACAATACAACAGAAGAAGTCAAATGACGCAGACAGTTCAACCAAAAACCAAGGGAATAAAACAGATATGGATTCCAAAGAAAAAGCTCAACAACAACTTAAACACGACTCGCATTTGGATTCCGAAACCAAAACAAAAGGAGCTCCCTTCAGTACAAGCAATATCGGAAGGCAGACAACTGCATATGAAACCGGCAAACCGATTTATGTGGGTGCCAATCCGTAGCAAAACAATGACAACCAAGGAAGTAGCAATACACCTACAAAAATTGGCAAAGCAAAGCTACAAATGGAAAGCAAAAGAGACAAAGCCTATGGCCAATTTCGCCATGAAAATTCTCTTCAAGGAGATGACTACGGCCATATCGACAGTAGCGGCAAAGCAAGCGACTTTTGCAAGAACGACAATCAAACAAAGAGCGGTGGATTTACAACTTTTACTTGCAAAGAAAATCCGCCAACCAAATCAACAACAAACAGGACACCTCGACGGCGAATGCGAATAAGCATATTGCTTATACCCTTCTCTTGCACAACATTAATTTTTCCATGCATTGACCGAGTATGCATCATATAGGGCCACATTACACGGCCAAGCATTAGCACAATTTTTCAATCCATGCACGGCACATACTCTGAGGCGATACCTTGTCGTCCTGGAGGACTCCGGCAAGGAGGGGGAGAGGCATGAATGCTGACCCAATGGTAGAAAGAGCAAAAAAGGGCATGTTATTTTACTATTTTTAAGGGTTGTTGTTTGATTGCAAAATTTTCTTCACTAAACCAAGTACATAAGCCCTTATACAACATGAATAGACAAGTATATGGGGCCAAACGCCAAATCAAGCCCCTAGGTATGTGTTTATAAGTAAAAATAGCTATTTTTTTGGGTAAAATATTGGAAAAACGGAGAAATCCGACCATAAAATTTGCATGTGAGTGTATATAGTGTTTTGCGGTGATGTTTTTGATTTATTATGATTTTTGGGGATATTTTGGATTTAATTTGCTATTTTCCTTTTAATTTTACTAATTTTTGGCAGAAAAACTTCAAAAATACAAAAAGCAGGTGAAAAATGGTCGTAATGAAAAACAATGATCATTGACTATAGGAAAACCTATGGTACAGTGGGGGTGCAATTATGAGACTGGAGCGGAAAGCGTGATTTTGCCAGATTTTGACCGAAACGTCAAATTTCTCGTAAATTGGGCAAATGGAGTCCAAATCAAGAAATTTTTAGCCTAAACCGCATCTCGCAAGAATTTGGAGCACATGTCAAATTTCATGAAAGTGGTTCGGGGACCCCCATTGTAAGAAATTCTCACTTCATTTTAAGCTCATTTCCACTATTGACTTTTGAGAGAGAGCTCTCCACCACCTGGAGCGAACGGAACTTCCAGCAGCTTCTACGACGCGTGCAACTACCCGAAAGACTCCAGACATGAGAGGTAGGCTCACCAACTTGAGATTTTTGCGCATGTTTGTCGTTTTTTTGCGAAAACTAGCGTGGGTTCACAGAGAAAGCGAGCAGTAGAGACCTACAAGTAGAAGTGGCCACCTAACGGCGGCTAACCCAAAATCAATGAGGCTTCATCAGCAGCTTACCCTAGCATAGGAGATCAGTATTGGATGCCCAAAGGCAGTAGAAAACCATCAGGAAAAACCCTAATTCCTAGAGCCACGCAAGACGCCACCAAATGGGAAATCGGCGGAGAGGCGCCCAAATGCTACCAAAATGCATGGGTAGGAGCATCTGGACATGCTCAAAAAGTCTGTATAGCCCACATGGCCAAAAGGTGACCCGAAGCGGCACTAAACTTCAAAAATGGCATTAGACACACAAAGCGTCAAATAGCTCTCACGGCCAAACCGCATGTCCGTTTGCCACAAAACTTCATGAGCCGCTTTCCTAGACCATCAATAACCAAGTCCTATGGTGGTAGACCACCACAAGTCATCGAAGTCATGTAAACGCAACCACGGGTGCTTCTAGAGCGACAAATTGCCAAACGAGGCTTCGGTAAAGCCAAAGTCGAAAAAAACCATACGGCAAGGATCCCCAAGGGATCGGGAAGCTATGGATACCAACATCAAGAAATTTCATTGCCGAAAAGCACTCCAAAAATCACAGAAAATGGCTCGGAGGCTCTGAAATCCACAAAGGGAGTTACTTTCTATCTATTTGACTTTTTTGTCGAAATACGGCTTAAAAGGGTCTCAAGGGGGCTCAGGGCAGGCACCACTAGCACCTTTAGTAAAACTTTCAAGGCCAT
Organism: Adiantum capillus-veneris; assembly: GCF_014529385.1. Classification (NCBI taxonomy): domain Eukaryota; kingdom Viridiplantae; phylum Streptophyta; class Polypodiopsida; order Polypodiales; family Pteridaceae; genus Adiantum; species Adiantum capillus-veneris. The sequence continues at coordinate 4,206,885 of NW_028221436.1, forward strand.
TTCCGGGCACCAACCCCAACATTTCACATTGCACAAGGTTTCTGAATAACCTTTACATGCCAGCCACCAAGTTTCATCACATTTGGACAAGAATTGACCTCATGTGTACCAAAAAACGCAAAGTCAGGGCATAGAGGCAATAATGGCCATAGACCTACCAAAACTTGTCCAAATCACATGAAACTTACACAATACATTCATGAGTACATTGCCAACCAATCTGTGTGGTCACAAGTGAAAAAAGATGAAATACACATCCTACGTGTAGGATGTCTAAATGACATTTTTGGTCCTCAGCTGGTATTTTTCAACTCCAGATCTCTTCATATATCACCTTCAAGAGGTCATATATCAAGTTTCAAGCCATTCCCATCACTTTTGGCCCCCAACACCTCCCCAGATACACTTTTTGAGCCCAAAAACACTACACAAGGTCTTACCAACACCAATTTTTGTCCAATTCAAAATCCAAGAGCATATCCATGTTATACATGCCAAGAGCTACCCACAGAACAAATCTCAAGCAATTTTGATGAAAAAGACATCCTACACGTAGGATGTCTCCAGCTCAATTTTGACCTTCTGTGCAAGAAATGACCTCATGGGAGCCAATACCATGGTGCAAGGAGCCCATATATCAAATTTCAACCCATTTGAATATCATTTGCCACTTGTTGTGGACATCCTACTAATTTGTGAGCCTAAAGCCTGAATCTGCCCAAAATGCACTTTTGATGATCAAATCCAATTCCAATCACATAGCCATGTTGCACAAGCCAAAGGCCACCAGCCTGTCAAGTTTCACCAAAAACTGATGAAAAAGACATCCTACGCGTAGGATGTCTAAATGCTAAATTTTAGCCAGAAAGCCATTTTGTGAGCACATGCAGGGTTTGCCAAGTTCCTTTTAAGTTTTATTTTCAATTTTCAAGTCATTTGGATAGTTAAAACTCAGTTTCTCAGCTAATATGGAAAAAAAACTAATTTCGGACTACTAAGTGCAACAGGATCCATGGTAGCCGCAAAATCACCGGCAAAGAAGAAGATGATGACCATAGAAGACTATTTAGAAGAAGTGGAGCCGTTTGTCATCCCAGAAGGAACTCTGAAGCCAACGAGCACATGGATTCAGGAGGATTTTCTGGATTCAAATGATTTAAAGATCTACCAAGGTGTGTTCAAAGATACTGAAGGAAATGCAATAGAGCTACCCATGCTACCTCGGGAGCTCAATGAGTTTGTCAGAAGCAAGATGGTAGAGTACTTGGAGAAGATGGATCTCCATAACTATTTTGAAGCTGTGCCGGCAGGAACTGACATAAAAAGGGTATGGGAGTTTGTCACTACTATCAAAGAAGATGGAGTGGCCAGAGTTACTGATCTACAGGGCAAGCCGGACACTGTGATTGTAATCACACAGAGAGTGGTGGCAACCGCACTAGACCTCTCCAACAAAGGGGATAGTGTAACCAAAAGAAGAGATGAGGTCAAGGTATACTCTGAAAAGAAGAGCAACCACACCTTTGAAGATATACCAAACCCTAAAGTGGTGGTCATGAGCCAGCTTTATAACCATTACTTCCATATGTGTACAAAGCAGCCACAAAAGTACAGAATGCTGCCTGGAGCAATTGCCACAACCTTCACCTGGGCAATGCAGAAGAGAAAGGCGAAGGTGATCAACTATGCTGCCTATATCCATGACAATCTGGTGAAGATGGGCAACAAGAACCCCACCTACGTTGTGCCGGGTGAGCTGATAACGAAAGTGGTTTATGGGGCATTACACGCCAAGGAAGATGGCTTGACCCTCCATCACAGAATGACTAGCTAAGGCTCAAGGAAGATAAAGAGGATGAACATCCCAAAGCACCCAAAGTTGTCACAAGATTGAAGCATCGATTAGAGACCGTGCAAGAGTAGCAGCCAGAGTTGAAGAAAGGAAAGAAAGAAACCGTACAAGTGCCGATCAAAGAGACAAAATCACAGAAAGCGGCACGGCTCGAAAGATTAATGGAAAGCTTCAGAATGGAAAGAGCACTCAAAGGAGATTTGAGTGAGTTATGGACGCCGTCCGTGGAAACCATGTCTAGATCATCCCGAAGGGTGCACAGAGATAGGTTTGAAGAATATATCAAAATTTTTGAGATCCTCAATGCTACGGTAGAAAATATCTCAAATGTACCATTTACATAAGCAGAAGTGGATGAAGTACGACGACAACTGCTAGAAGAGCAGGAAGGCCAAGAGAGAGATAGAAAGACAAAGGCGGGACCGAGACTTCAAGAAAAAGCCGGCAACTCCACCGTCAAGCCTGGAGTCCAGCCCACCACCATCACCACCTCCTCATAGCCCTCCACAAACCCAACAAAAGGAGGAACTAGACAAATTTGAAGATCAAGAAGATTCAAGGCAAGAGTAGAGCCAAGAGCAAGAGCAAAAAGAAGAAGTAAGCCCAAAGATGAGCAGCCAGAGCTAGATGAAGCAAGGTTTAACACGTTTCTTGATCTACTAGCTGCTGCATATTCAAAAGAAGAGGCATCTATAGTAGCATTTGACTTGGCAAGCACAGGGCCCAAAGAATAGAAGTAGAGCCTGAGGTTAGTCAAACTAAAAGAGGCATCTATAGTAGCATTTGACTTGGCAAGCACAGGCCCAAAGAACAGAAGTAGAGCCTGAGGTTAGTGGAACTAAAAGAGATGGCCATTGATACAGTGGACCTGCAGCCACCCACCAATGATTGGGATGTGGTGATGAAAAAGCTAACCGGCTTAGGGCACAATCGGTGGCCACAGGAAAGTGAGATATCTAAATCTCAAGAGCCATATCAAATCTGAAAAATGAAGTAGACAAAACAAGATAGACACGCCAAGAGCAAGGCATATAGAGAAAGAAGCAGAGCTGCAAGCCACTCTGGCCAGAGCATGGCAAAGATGCCAGGAGATTGAAAGAGAAAATCAGGCAGCAGCTCAAAGACTACAAGGAGTTGAAGACAAATACATAAAACTCAGCAAGGCATTGACAGATGTAGAGAGGGAAAGGGACAACCTAACCCTACAACTTGTTGAAGAATCCAAGGAAGTGGAAACACTAATAAATACCAAGGAAAAGGTAGAGCTAGAGAATGAGGCGAGCCAGGATGAGGTCATCGAGCTTAAAGACCAGATGAAAGTCAAAGATCAAAGCATGCAACGCCTACGGGCATCTCCTACCAGAGTCATAACTACTAGCTCGACTCACACCACCGACTCACACCACTTCAGAGACAGAGCTTTATGATGAACAAATGAAAGAGCTCCAAAAGAAGTTAACCTTAGAGAAAAAGCAGAAGCTGATGATGGCCGAGGGCTCAGTGGTTATGCAAAACCGCATGGAAGAAGAAAGCACATCAAGAGAAAGCTCGAGGAGGCCGAAAAGATAAATGCCGATTTGAAGCACCTCCTTGTGAATACGGGAGAGCAAGTGGAAGTGGAGAAGAAAACATTTCAGAAGTAGATAGAACAGCTGAAAGGCCAGCAGCAAACAGAAGAGCAGTTTAGCACTAGGCGAGCAGCCATGGAAGGTAGTAGGAGTTAGAGAATGTGGCAGATCCAGTGGACACCACCATGCAAGAGGAAATACTTGTAAGACCCTCTCAAGAGCCAGATCTGACACAAGAAGAAGAATAGAAGCTGCAAAAGGAAATGGAAGCAAAGCAAAGACACAGCAAAAGAAGCCTTGGAATGGGAGCCGAGGGTCATTAAATCAATGACTATTCAGATGATAGATGGGAGCAACCTTCGGCGTGAATGGCTATAGCCCTCTCTCCCATATCCTGTGCTAAAATATGAAGCTGCCACAATCAACAAGCAGATCAGAGAGGAGCCAACAGTGCCAATGTACAAAGCAGACATCTCCAAGAGTGAAGGGGTAAAGTTGATAGTTGACTCTGAGCCCAGGTGGAGAAAGGCATGGCTGACAAAGTATCCATAGTATCTAATCCATCTGGTAGAGGCACCTAGAGTCATCAGAGATAACCTCAGTTTTTGCCCTCTACCAAGGATACGGACGTGGAAGGTCCATGAGCTATTGTAAAGAAGCCAACCTACTTGGCTAAATAATTTGAAGCTGCCAGGGTCGAAGGCAGGCGAGAGAATAAGTGTTCAATACATGGTGAAAACCCTGACGGGCGCCATCAAATTGTTCACTGGCTCGCCTAACCTATCTTGCATCATGATGCAAAAGATATGTAAAACACTTTTGGCAGTTTTTGAGACATTCAAACCAGGCCAGGCGCGATAGACAGTATCTTCTTCTTTCAAGATACATACAAATGCGCATAGAATCTGTCTGGTCATCCCACGAGGTGATACGTGCATTGTATCAAAGGATTATGTTTTTGCCATCCTATCACCTCCAAGCCTTTCAAGAAGCTTTCTACACCGACTTCTTCACAATCAGCACAGATATATTCGGCCCGACGCTATTGGCTCCACATGCAAGATATGAATCACTGCTCAAGATGAGAGAAAGCCTACGATGAAGAAGCTTCTCAACATGCCATCGAGGATGACATGAACAAGGAGCGGGGCAGTGTTAGAAGCTGGACATACCCTACGAAAAATGACTGCTCGGTGGATTATTATTTTTTGTAATTAATCATTTATTAAGGAAACCCGACATTTCACCTCTTTGTAAATATTGGGGCTTACAGAATTCCGGATTGTATCCCAGTTTTGACATTTGATTAGATTAATTAAAATTGGAACATTAGGGTTTGAAAATGTAAGGTATTTATACCTACTTTTTGACCTTAATCAAAAACACTTTTTGTCATTTTGAAAAAAGTTTTTGAAGTGTTGTGAGTGAGCGTACTGTGTACGAGAGAGAGTGAGAGCTTCATCTTGATGCTACGCACGCATCGGTGGTCAAAATCCAGTGCAAAGAAGTGTAGCGTGTTGCCCCCGACGAGAGCTACGCGCCAATACCTACATTGTGTGCGTACGGTCTGGTTTGCGAGCTCCATCTGGTGATTCGGTGAGCATACGTTATCCGTTTTTTTTTTTCGCATTTCAGCATATCCTCGCATTTGCATTGAGAAGAGCTTCACATTAGGCACTTTAAATTTCGGAAACAACGACCTGCAAATTTCTGCCAGACATCCTACGTGATTTTGCACCAGGTGTTTTGGGTTGGGATTTTGGTTCATAGACCTTAGGGAGAGCGCCTATTGGTGTTAGTAGGGTCTCCTTCAAGTTATGTGGCATTTCGAGATTGTTTGATGGGTATTCGGCTCTAGAAATCATTGTAGGAAGTTTCCTCTTAGCACTCCTGAAGGCTGTAGCTTAGCATTGGTAGAGACCTCTATAGGAATTAGTTAGGAGTCGTTGAGTGTAGGTTGACACCCTATGCTTGCTTCCACGCGCCCTGCAGGTCGAGCTTTGTCCTCAGCTGACAAATCTTGTTAGGTGAGTTCTCGTTGTGCTGACGTCCGTCGCGGCGTATCCGTCCAACAACTGTTTTCAAATCTACCGAATAGCACATTGCCATTCATTGCATTCTTTCTCTCTCCAAACATGTGTCAATCATTTCAAGTGGTTGGACCTTCAAAAACCAGAATCTCTATTGCAATAATAGGTTAAAATGGTTGTTTTTTGTTTTTTTCCATGTTAATGTGCTATGCTTAGGACAACCTTTCGAGTATGCTTTTTTCCATTTTTCAATGGATCCAAGCTTAGTAAATTAATCCGTAGCTTGATTTTCCCATGTTCCAATGGACCATAGCGAAGACATTTGGTAGACCGTGAAAAAACCCCCGTCGAATACAACATATTATGGGGTTTTCACTTTCAATGGCACCTAGCTTGGAAAATGGTAGAGCTTGCTTCTCTTTATGTTTCAATGGATCCAATCTTAGCCAAGTTGTGGACCTTGAAACAAGAATCCCCCCCCCCCCCCATGTACAACGTATTATGGGTTTTGAAAGCACTGGGAGAAAATAATAGCTTTGATAAGTGGTGAACCTTGCTTCTCTCCATGCTTCAATGGAGCCGAGGTTGGACACATGTTGGAGAGAAGATGTTGCCCATGAAATAGGACCATGCATGCTATAATCAATCATATGTTGTACACATGGTGGACCTTGCAATTGTTTTATATGCCTAACTTGGACAAGTGGAGGACCCTTGATTACCTCTCAGATATCAACAACAAGCCAAGTTTGGACAAGTGTATACCACCAAACCAGAATCTCTATGCTACAATAGAGTATAGGTAGGACACCAGTGAACCTTGATATCAAACCATCCATGCTACTAGAGATGATAGGTTTCACATGTGTGTGGAACCTTGTATCAATGTTCTATGTGTAGTTTTTGACTAGTGATAGACCTTGAAACTAATCCCTCTAGGCTACAAGAAAAAGAGATGGATGAGGAGGCTAGACTACTTTTTTGCATCAATGCATCCCATGTTACCACATATACTATAGGGTTCTCTTGGATAAGTGTTGGATCTTGTGTCAATGCTCCATGTCTAGCTTGGACAAGTGGTGGACCTTGGTTCTCTCTATGCTTCAAATGGGCAATAGATTGGAGACACAGTGGCCTTTTTTTTCCAATGATTTTATTTTTGGAAACCTTGGAGCACCATGTAAGAGGCACTCTAAGTCTTCCATACAATAGACCTATTGGACTATAAAATAATGATATCTTTCTTTGATATTGTCATTATTTTATGCATAATATTTTCTTCTCTTTTGCAGACACAAAGGAGTTAAGTGATAATAAAAACTAGATGTATTTCACACTATGATTGGCATGAAGATCCTTTTGGGACACCAACTTTTCCTATTCCCAAAGATGTAATTTTCCATATTAACGTTGTGGATTTTGAAGTGCGACTTTCATGATTAAGGAGCTGTTATGGGCTATTTGTGCATACTACCCTGGAAAGTGGTTTGACTATTCTAAACTATGGAGGGCATAAGTATAGATTTCAAGACTGGAAAAAGATATGCAAAATTTTTCCAAGAGCTTATAAATATTCTCTTCTAGAGGATCCAAACATAGAAGAAGAGGAAGATCAATCATACATTATTGGTTGTGTAGAAGAAGGAAACGTGTCGGCTATATAAATAGTTCTCACAGTACAAATTTCTGTCCCAACGTACGCTATACAATTGATCCAAATTTCCACCTTGGCATAAATGCACCTCTTCACACATCAAGTCAGAAGAATATGGCCATGTATGCATTGAGACTATTTGTCAAGTTGAAGCAGGAGAAGAGTTGTTTGCTGACTATAACTTTACTTGACATTGTAAAGTATTGTACATGGATGGAAATCTCAAGTACATGCATCATTTTCATTTTCATGGATGAAATCTCAAGTGAATATAACATTTGATTATTGTTTAGTTTATGCTCAACGAGAATCTAAAGTGCTCTTATGCTTTGTGTGTTGTCTAACTTATTTGACTACCTTGGCCATAGAATCTTGATTCTACTCTAGATTTGTGATAAATCTTACCAAAATTTAATCAATGTCTAGGTTGGACAAGTGGTGGGCTTCAAACATTACTGTCTTAAACAAGGAGTTATCTTACTTGAATAAGTGGTGGCCTTTGAATCCAAATCTAAGCCAAATCTCTAATTGTTTGCTTGTAGTCTAGGTTGGACATTTGGTGGACCTTGTATCCATGTTTCCTCAACAAGGGGGCTTTTAGTTTTCACTTTAAGTACTCATCTTTAATAAAGTGTAGGATGGAAAATGTTGAGTTAGTAGATTGTATTTTAGACAAGTGGTGTTTGGTGTACGAATGCTGAAAATGGTTGCAAGGATTCTAACAACGACTTTACCTTAAATAAATTTCTTACTAGGAGTTCTACATATAAATATGGTGAATAAAATTCTAGTGGTTTTGAGATACCATTTGTGTGTGTGTTTTCTTAGATTCACAACTGGGATGGATAATGCTCCTATGGTTCAGTCAACAACTATAGAATCCATAGATTCTATGGTTTCTAAAGTGCCCAAGATGGATGATATTTTCTATACTAGAGTCTAGTGTTGTGCAACTTGAGCAAGCTTCCAATAATGAGAACCAAGAAATCGATGCTTCAAAAATGCAACATACATCAAAAGAGACTGAAAAGTCCACTCACAGCTATTGCCAATTGGTACTACGTCATGTAGCGTAGATGTTGAGAAATCCATGCTTACAATTATATTGGATTTAAATGTCTATTGTTGAAACGTTCCCTCAACCATCCTCACACCACAACTCAGTGCAAATGGATTCAAAAAGATATATTATACTCAGGCCAGGTTGCATCCAATTCTTGAAGACTATTTTACAGAGGTTTAATGTTGCAATTTGGTCGACAGCTACTAGGAATAATGTGTATCAAATCCTTGCAGCACTAAACAACTTAGCTGAGGATACATTGCCTTTCTTTGCAATTTGGTCGCAAGATTTTGCTACACCGCTCAAACTCAAAAATTGTTTAGACCCGACAATCCAAACGTTGAGGCAATGTTCAAGCCTCTAGCCAAAATTGCCATGGGGTTTGAATGTGATCCACAAAGAACAGTGCTTATTGATGACTCTCCTTACAAGGATGTATTTCACCAGCAAACAATTGCAATTTTCCACCACAATTTGATGCTGAGAAGATGGTTGACAATATGCCTCTTGGAGGAGCTACTGCCATACTTGATTCAGCTTGATGAGAGAAGGGATGTGCGTGATTTAATTGCTTCTAATCGTTATGGACAACCTATAGTGACAAATGATAGTGAATACAAACAAATCATGGAGTATTGGAAGCAGAAAAATGATGTTTGGTCAGCTAAGGTGTTCTTTACAAGAAGAATACCACCTGCAAAAGGTGACAGGGATGAAACTATCATTGAAAATGCAAGTGACACAAGCCACCGCAATGAAATGAGAAGAGCCCAAATACAAGAGATCTTAGCAAAGGAGCGTACACCCATTGAAAGCATGAAGGCGTCACAATTGACCACTTTAGCTAGGCAATTGGGTTGTAACACAAAAGGAGTTTTGAAGGCAACCACAGCAAAGGCTTATATAAATAAGGTGAAAGCTGAGAACAATCTTCTAAGGCTGATAGAAAGCAACCCTAAGGTACTAGTGACATGTCATATATTCTTGATACACATACTTGAACACTCATGTGCATGGTATCTAACAAATCTTTCTTTTTATTCCTTCCTGCAGGATCTTACAAAGGATACTACTAGATGGAGCTCAATCAATAGAGATTTTGATATGTTTGCTCAAAATAATGAAGCAGTCACCTACATTTTTTGTTTATCAATTTCTTGAGAGACTTTCTTTTAGTTTGTAATCATCAAATGAAATGAAAAGTATCCTTCTATAAGATTGCTGATCTTTTTCTCGTTCAAAACTTTCAATTGTGATTTATAGTTTTGTTAGCATGAGATTGTGCTTTTTTAGTTTGAAAAAAACTGTCAAAGATCCAAGTCTTTTTGGCTTTACTTAAGTTATTAATTGTGAAAGATCCAAGTCTTTTTGCTTTACTTAAGTTATTGATTGTCTATGTAATAGTCCTTAAAACAATATCGGATGGCTTTCTTGCTCCCATGTCTCACATTGGTCTTTAGGTAAGACAAGTGGTGACCTTGAAAGTATGGTCTCATATCTCGATCAAGTGAAGAGACATGAAGCTTAAATATCACTACTATGTATCTAGTGTTAAACTCCATCAAGACAAAGATACTAGAGTGCCAAATTGCAGTTTAGTTTAAGTGAAAATCCATTTGAGCTAAGGTAAAACTTATAGTGCCTCATTTTTCTAGGATTCTACCCCATCAAGGAAGTTAGAATC